>NC_080168.1:32012454-32312454 GCF_950295315.1 Erinaceus europaeus
TCTTTCTTCTTTCCTTTCTTCTCTCTTTCCTTCTTCCCATTCTCCCCTTCCCTCCTCCCTTTCTCTCTCTCTCTCTCTCTCTTTAGGTAGATGGAGAGAGATAAAGAAAGAGACAGAATGGTAAAGAAAAGTGTCATAGCACTGCTCCATCATTTATGAAGCTTCCCAGTAAAAGTGCTTCCATATGGTGGCCAAGGACTCAAATTTGGATCCTTTAACCTGGTACAGAACTGTCACCTGGCCCCTTATTTCCAACGTTTTATTTTACCTGCAATAGTCTCATTACACTTACACTTGGCATTCTTGTAATATCTTAATTTTACTGTTGTATAAAGTCACATGTATTGACATCTTCATAAATCAAATAGCATTAGAGGGCTGATTTTCTTTTTTTATTTATTTTTATTAGTGACTTAATATTGATTTACAAAATTGTAAGACAATAGGGGTGTAATTCCATATGGTTCCCACCATCAAAATTTTGTGTGCCCCTCCCCTCCATTGGAAATTACAGTAGTTTCCCTAAGTCACCAATATGGGATGATTCTCTCTCTATTTATATCTACATGTGTATATATTTTCCCAATTTTTATTTTCTTATTTTCTTATTATCTTTATTTATTGGATAGAGACAGTCAGAAATCAAGAGGGAAGGGGGTGATAGAGAAGGAGAGAGAGAGAGAGAGAGAGAGGCAGAGAGACACCTGCAGCACTGCTTCACCACTCACAAAGCTTTCCCCCTGCAGGTGGGGCCATTTTTTTCAATGACACTGCCGTCACTTAGTTTCTACATCATCCCTACACCTATTAATACTTCTGGGTGTCTTTCTTTTTTCTCCCTTTTATCTCTCAGATAAGAGAAACAGTGCCTGGCTTTCTCTGGTGTTTTCTAGATTCATATCCATTTCAGTGATGGTATAAAAACAAGATTCCTGGTGACAAATGCTTTGGGTCCTGGTGGAGTCAAGGTACAGAAGCTTCTGAATTATTTCTCCTGTTTTTTAAAATATATTTTAATTTATTATTGGATAGAGACAGAGAGAAATTGATAGGGGAAGGGGAGAGGGAGAGAGACACCTGCTACCCTGCTTTACCACTTGTGAAGCTTTCTCCCTGCAGCTGGGGACCAGGGACTTGAACGTAAGACCTTACACGCTGTAATGTGTGCACTTAACCAGTTGCACCACCACATGGCCCCTCTCCTATTTTTTTTTCTTGCCTCCAGGGTTATTGCTTGGGCTTGGTGCCTGCACCACCAATCCACTGCGCCTGGAGACTATTTTACCCCCTTTTGTTGCCTCCCCCCATTTTTTTTTATAAAAAGGAAACACTGACAAAACCATAGGATAAGAGGGGCAAAACTCCACACAATTCCCTCCGTATCCCATTCCCTCCTCTGATAGCTTTCCTATCCTTTAACCCTCTGGGAGTATGGACCCAAGGTCATTCTGGGTTGCAGAAGGTGGAAGGTCTGGCTTCTGTAATTGCTTCCCCACTGAACATGGGTGTTGACAGGTCGATCCATACTCCCAGCCTCTCTCTCTCTTTCCCTAGTGGGGTGGGGTTCTGGGGAAGCAGAGCTCCAGGACACATTGGTGGGATTGTCTGTCCAGGGAAGTCTGGTTGGCATCACCTTAGTATCTGGAACTGGGTGTCTGAAAAGAGAGTTAACATATAAAGCCAAACAAATTGTTGACTAATCATGAAGAGTTGGGGGGGGGTCTCCATTTTGTAGATAGCTAGTAGGTATATTTTAGTTATATTCCAAAGAGTCTGTGGCTATACTAGTTTTTTTTTTTTTTTTTCCTTTTTCTTTTTGCCCCTGAGCCTGAAATCTGATATGCCAGTGGATCCAAGTTACAGTCTGGGGAGATGACGTCATGGCTGCAAAAAAGAACGGAAAGCTGGATCAGGGAAGAGAGTAACTCCCAAATACAGGAAAAGTGTATAAATATTGTTGACTGTAAACCCCATCAGTTTGATGTGATCTTGGGCCCATATTCAGCTTAGGAGCCTATGTGACCTCTGCATCCCTGTAGACCCAAGTTCCTACTTCTGTGATCAGAAGTAGGAACATTCCAAGCTGCCCCAATATTAGGACCCATCTTCCTCAGGTGTAGCATAGCGTATGTTATCCAGCCTCCCTTTGGAGGATGGAACATTCTCTACCATTGTTGATCCAAGTTGAGGGTAACGGGGACCCACAAAGGGTCTATTTTGTTGTTCCTGATAGAGATGACCGGTAACAATGGAGAGAGGGATTTATTCAAGGTCTAGGACCATCATGTCTGTTTGGGAATTTCAGGACTCCCTGAATAGGGCCCCAGCTGATGGGGTGGCCTGATAGTGACTAAAGAGTCATCATTAAGTATGCCAGTCTCTTGCCTTTATTCAGCTTTTGCAGTCCTTGCTTTGATGAGGTTAGCTTCGGAGTGAGTGAGGGAAGTGTAATAGGAAGTAGGTAAGGAGGGTATCTAAGTCTAAGTAGACACTATTTCATTATGAACTTTATACTGACTCACTGCAGAGTATTGTGTACTTTTGCTTTCAGGTATATATTTGCCCTAGTTTTTGGATACATGTGAACCTATGCTCTATCTCATGGGACCTGGTCTATATCTAGGTTTTGGGACTTTGTTACAAAGTGAACCACCTGGAATGGAATTAGAGAATCCTATGAAAGGAAAGGTCTCATCCAAGTAATGAGGCTGAAGGATTGACATTCCATGCCTGACGTCTCTGGACACAGTCTGAAGTGAAGCATGCTGAGGTGGTATTCCTTGCGTTAATTAGGTTGGGATCAGCAGATGCAATATCATTTGGTGTGGATTGAGAGAAGCATGTGGGGAAGTGAGTCCCACCCTAGAGGTTCCAGACTGGGGGAAATATAGGCTCTATAGAGGAAGTGGGAGGTTCCTGCTATCTTAGGGTTTAAGAAGGCAATAGCTAGTTATTGCTATAATCACATTATTTGGCAATTGGGTTAACTCTGAAATAACCCTTTGTTAGGATTTGCTGTATCATACACAACATCACCATAATTTATGTCCTTTGACATTATTTGTATATAGCTGTGTCACCGGTTGCTTCTGTTCTCCCTGGTCTAAGCCTTTTTTTTTTTTAAGTTTTTAATATTTATTTATTTATTTATTTTCCTTTTTGTTGCCCTTGTTTTTTTTTTATTATTGTTGTAGTTATTGTTGTTGTTATTGATGATGTCGTTGTTGGATAGGACAGAGAGAAATGGAGAGAGGAGGGGAAGATAGAGAGGGGGAGAGAAAGATACACATCTGCAGATCTGCTTCACCTCTTGTGAAGTGACTACCCTGCAGGTGGGGAGCTGGGGGCTTGAACCCGGATTCTTACGCTGGACCTTGTGCTTTGCACCACCTATGCTTAACCCGCTGTGCTACCACCCTACTCCGGGGAGTTTGTTTTTCTTTGAAAGTCCAATGGTTTGAATTTACTATAATATACCTCACTTTGCTCTATGGAGAGCTGGTTTTCTTAAATACTCATTACTTCATCTTCATCGTTCTTTTCAAACACTCCAAAGAATTGTTAAGCCTCTCTGAAAATAACTTGTTTTTCTCCCTTAGAGCTATCCTAATGGAAACTTCTTTTCTTCTGCTCTGTTTCAACTAAATGCATTCTAGAACTTGTGCTTAGGAATCAGCACTTGGAATTTTTCTTTGTGGCTGTGCACTTGTCATGTTTTTTTTCAATTCAGGCTCTTCCATTTTTGCTGATTTGTTTATTTACTCCTTTGTTTTTGTACTAGCTTCCTAAGGAAGAGTGTGTAGAACTTTTTTTTTTTGAGAAAATGTATGTTTGCAAATCTATTTTGTCCCATCCTTACAGTTGATTGGGATTTCCTCTGAAATTTGAAGACATTGTTCATTGCTGTGAAGCATTCAGCACTGCTGCTGATGTGAACAAAGCCAATTTTGATTTCTGACCCTTTATATAAGATCAAATGATATATATATATATATATATATATTCTTATTTCTTTCTAGAAGCTTTTAGAATCTCCTCTTTGTTGGTTGTGTTATGAAATTTCAATGTCCTGTACCTTGTGCAGGATTTTTTTTTTTCTTTTAATGTGGTACTGGAAGTGAACCCAGGACCATGCATATGCATGCCACCACTGCTAAGTGGTCTCCCTGAGTCAACTTTTTCTTCTTTTTATTTGAAAGCAAGTGGAGCTCCCCTGTTGCTCCTGTGTGGTGCTGGAGTTCAAACCCAGGACCTACAGTGCTCATTCTAATGGTAAACTATCTCTTGGTCCTGTGGGGTTTGTTTGCTTTGTTTTGTTGTTTCTCAGCACTCTCAGTTGAGCCCCACATGTTTTTATATATGGGAAAATATTATTATATTGTTCTTTGATAATGGACTTCCCCTCATACTTGCCAGTCCTTGCCTTGCCTTGCCTTGAGAGAATGGCCCCAGTGGACTACAAACTATATGACCCAACCTACCTTGCCAAATGGCTCTTTTATGGGTCAATGTGCAGTCAGGTGGTAGGAAGAAAGAGAAGTCAGAGGCTTCTGCCCTGCTGTGTCCCTGATGTAGAGACACATTTCTTAGGCAGCAGCTCTATCTGCCACTGGGAGGTCCTCCTTTATTAGCTCTAGTTCTCACTGGGAAATATATATATATATATATATGTATGTATATATATATATAATCTCCTTCACAACTTGCCCTTTCATTCCTGGGAGTGTAACAGCTTCTCATCATTGCTGGTCCATGAACACTGTGCCATTTATGTTTGTTCCTTTAATCCTGCCTGCTTATATCTCTATAAACTAGTATCTTAGTAAAAATACCTTTATCTCTCTCACACAACATAAAAATAAAGAAATATTTGTAAAAGAAGGCCAAAATATAAATAAATAAATAATTTTAATTTTTTTTAAAGACTGAAGAGATAGCTCACCTGGTAGAACTCACACTGTACCACGTGTGAGGACCTGTGTTCGATCCCTCATCACCACATAGGAAGCTTCAGGTGTAGTGAAAAAGTATTATGTCTTTCCTTCTGTCTGTTTCTCTCTCTCCTGCTCTCTTACCCTCTTTTTCTTTAAAAAAAAAAAAAAAAAAGGGAGTCGGGCAGTAGGGCAGTGGATTAAGCGCAAAGACCTGCGTAAGAATCCTGGTTCCAGCTCCCAACTCCCCACCTGCAGGGGAGTCACTTCACAAGCGGTGAAGCAGGTCTGCAGGTGTCTATCTTTCTCTCCCCCTCTCTGTCTTCCCCTCCTCTCTCCATTACTCTCTGTCTTATCCAACAATGATGACATCAATAACAACAATAAGAATAACTACAACAATAAAACAACAAGGGCAACAAAAAGGGAATAAAAAAAAGTTTAAAAGAATAAAAAAAGTATACTGAGTATAAGTGCCAACCCTTGCAAAAACCTCCAGAGAGAGAGAAAAAAAAATTTTTTTTCAAGTCTCTTTATCTGAGTGAGCCAAGTGTGGTAAATTGGATTTGCGAATTATGTAGTCTTTTCTCTCCCTCTCCATTTTAAAGGAAATACTGAGTTTCCTAGATTAACACTTTTTCTTCTGTTTTCCCTTTCTGTGTCATCTCTTAGATATACCTTTTGAGAAATTTTATTCTCTCTCTCTGCCCACCATTCTATGAATTTCTTATCTCAGCGAACATGTCTGAGACTTTCATTTATTCTCTGACTACCCCTTTTTATTGTAGCATTCCATTGTTGTTTATTGACGGTTTGTGGATATAATTTATCTTACTGCATTGTCTCTGTTTTCCAAAAATTCCTTTGTTCTGGTGTCTGCCTTTTAAGATGGAGACATTCCTCAAATGTCAAATGACTTTCTCATGATGGCTGATTGGTAGCTTCAATAGGAACTGTTCCCTGGTGGGCTTCACTTTGAGGTCATCAAACTGGGATCCATCTGTTTCATTGTAGGACCCCAAGTGCTATTTTTCTTGTGATGTTAAATTTTTCCAAAAGAGAATCTGCTAGTCTTTGTCTGGAATTCTTGGAGCCAAGTGCAGGAATTACAGTGAACAGCCTCAAGTTCGAAATGGACTTGTATTTAATGCAAGTATTTTTCTGGAGGAGATTCCTTTATGTGAAACTGTGGTGGCCAAGGGCATATGTCTTAAGGTTTCATAGACTCCAGTGAGATTTTGGAAGTGTTCAAAGAGGAAAGCTTAATGGGGTGTAAAAGACTTAAGCAAATGCACTTTCTAAGCTTCAAAGGTCAGCAGAATTTAAATAAAGTGCTTTCTTTATGAAATTAATATTCTAAGAGGTAAAATAAACTGAAATAATTTTTTCTTTTCTCTGGGCCTTATTTAGCTTCAGAGTTAATGCTCACATAGGCTATTTGAAAGATTAAATTTCTCATCTTTTTAGAAAACAAAATTAGATTCTCTAAAGAAGTCATTTGATTGATAATGCAGTAGAAGCAAAGAGGGGGGGGAACCTGTAAGGAGGTACTTGGTTTTATTTGTCTGTAGGAATCTAAGTAAGGAAGTAGCTAAAAACAAATTACTTAAACCAAGTTATTTTTAGTGACTGACACTTGCACTTATGACTTAACTCTTTGTGGGATTAGGGTGGTGTTTACTCTGGAAGGTTTGAGAATATTGGGACAATAGGCTATCCAACTCCAGAAAGAGGCAGGCCACAGAGTCTAATGAGAAATAACTTCTAGGCTATGTCAGTTACATCCAGAATCTAGAATTCTGGCTCTATGCTAATGGAAGTACACTTACCTTTTTTCACAGTTGCTATTCTTATTTTGTTCTAAATCCCTTGTTACATAGTAAGGAAATCTTTATCAACTCTGCTCCACAGAGGCCAAGTCTCAGCCAGAAATAGACATTTCCCTTCCAAAATGATTCTAAGGAAGTCTTTAAATTTTCTGTCTCTATGGTGACAGCTTGATGGAGATAGTTAAGAGCTCGTACATGAAATATACTTGCCCTTTCAGATTCTGTAACAACCACTCAACACGAGCTCACAGACACCAGTCGTTGTGTTACAGCAATTACTTTACTGCTACTGAATTGGAGCTGCGATTATCTAGGGAAAACAATTTTTTGTGCTTCTCAGAGAGATGTGGAATAACACATCAATGCAATACACACAATCTACATAGCAACTGATCATTCCTTCTTATCTCCCCTTTTAATCTGCAGGTATAGTTGTGTTTTGCTCAAGAAAAGCAGCTGTATATTGACAACAGAACAATCACTGGTCCCCAGTCAACAAAGGACATTTCTATGATGTATATATGAAATATTGTGTTCTCTCCTAATACCACAATCAACTTGGGAATGAGTTATTATTATTTCTTTTTCATTATTTCTGGGGTTTCAACACTCTGGGTTGACCTTTTTTGTATAGAGACAGATGCAGAGGGGCAGAGAATAAGGGAAGGAAATCACAGCACTGAAGTTTCCTTCACTGTGGTGAGGGCTGGGCTCTTGAGTTATTTTAAGAGCAGGACTATCACCAACCATTACTGCTATCTTTTCTCAACCATGAGACAGTACAGAATGAAACCAAAGGCCAGAGTACCTGTTATACACACTGAGGACTAGCTTGCTCCCCGTTTCATGCTGTCTCCAGTCTTTTGGGAGAATTAACTGAGCCTTGATACCTAAGCAGCTAACATGTAAATAGATGCTTCCCCTCCCATGGACTGAAAACACAGGGCCTGCCTGGACTTGGTATTTAGAAAACTAAAATAAGACACCTTATTTAACTCAGCTCCTAAGTAGTTATTACACATGGGACACAAAGACCTCACTTTGGAGATCTCTCTAGAGAGAAAGGATGTCAGAGAACTAGCAGCACTCTGACCTAACAGTGACAATAACTAATCATATTATTGTTCTTTTGTATGTACTTTAAAAATATTTTGGGGGGTGGGCGGTGGTGCACTGGGTTAAACGCACATAGTACAAAATGTAATGACCTGCACAAGGAACCCAGTTCGAGCCCCTGTCTCCCCACCTATAGGGTGGTCGCTTCACAAACAGTGTAGCAGGTCTTCAGGTGTCTATCTTTCTCTCTTCCTCCCTATCTTTTCCTCCCCTCTCAAGTTCTCCCTGTCCTATCCAAAAAAAAATTTTTAAATGGCCACAGGAGCAATGGATTTGTAGTACAGAAGACAGATGCTGAGCCCCAGAGATAACCCTGGAGGCAAAAAAAGAAAAACAATTACTTCTCAATACATACACAATACATGAATAGTGGAGGTGAAAAAAAGAAGAAACAATGGGGCCATGGGGTGGTGCACTGTGTTAAGAGCACATGGCGCGAAGCACAAGGAACATTGCAAGGATCCCGGCTCGAGCCCCCGGCTCCCCACCTACAAGGAGGTTGCTTCACAAGCAGTGAAGCCAGTCTTTAGGTGTCTTTCTCTCCCCACCCCCCGTTTTCCTCTCCACTCTCAATCTCTCTCTGTTCTATTCTTCTTCTTCTAGCGTTTGCCCTTCTTCCGTAGCCAGTCAACAGCGTCAGGTTGAGCCTGATGTAAAGTTTCGAGACCTCCTTTGAATCTGGAGAGGTGGCAGTCGTTGACTGTGTGGGTCATAGTCTGTCTGTAGCCGCAGGGGCAGTTCAGGTCGTCTCTGGCTCCCCAGCGATGGAACATAGCGGCGCACCGGCCATGGCCTGTTCGATAGCGATTGAGGAGGGCCCGATCATAACGTGCTAGGTCAAAGCCGGGTTGACGCTTGCAGGGGTCTGTGATGAGGTGTTTGTTCTTTACCTCAGCTGACTGCCAACTCTGTTTCCAAGAGTCTGGAACAGAGAAGTTCAGTGTAGGCGTAGGGGACCAGATTGGATGACGAGACGTTAAGCGTCTGTTCTATTAAAAAAGAACAATAACAACGGCAACAAAAATGGAAAAAATGACCTCCAGGAGTGGTAGATTCGTAGTGCAGGCACCGAGCCTCAGCGATAACCCTGGGGGCAAAAAAAAAGATATATTGAACATGGATTTGACTTCCCTTTTGGTTTCCTCTTTTTTTCTTTTCTTTTCTTTTTTTTAAATAATTTATTTATTTATTCATGAGAAAGATAGGAGAGAAAGAACCAGACATCACTCTGTTACATGTGCTGCCGGGGATCGAACTCAGGACTTCACGGTTGAGAATCCAATGCTTTATCCACTGCGCCACCTCACGGGCCACCTTTTTTTTTTCTCTTATTTTCTTTCTTTCTTTCTCTCTTTCTTTCTCTCTTTTGTTGTTGTTATAGATGTGGTTGTTGGATAGGACAGAGAGAAATCAAGAAAGGAGGGGAAGTCAGAGAGGGAGAGAAGGATAGACACCTGCAGACCTGCTTCACCACTTGTGAAGCAACTCCCCTGCAGGTGGGGAGCCGGGGGCTTGAACCAGGATCCTTATGCCAGTCCCTGCGCTTTATGCTATGTGCACTTTACCTGCTGTGCTACTGCCCGGCCCCTTCAATATATCTGAATAAAATGGTGATCCCACTTCTCTCTGCCCACAATCTAGAGGCTCTATGTTGTGTGTGATGGGTCAGAAAATATCTCAGTATTAGGGCACCAGATTTGCATGCGTAAGACCCTAGAGGCAAGTCATTACTTTAACAACTTCTAGCAAGTCATAGATTAAGCTTTTAAAAATTGATTTAACATTGAACCCCAATCTGGTGTAGCTTTAAACCTGTGTGTGTATATGACTTACCATAACTACCACTAAAGTTCTGGTGCCCACTCACCTTCTTTTAACTTTTAAAATACTGCGTTTATTTATTCACTTTGAACAGAAATAGAGAGGAATTGAGAGGGAAGAGGGAGCTGTAGAGGGGGAGAGACCTGCAGCATGGTTTCACCACTTGAGAAGCTTCTCCCCTCCTCCCCCCCAACCTGGGTCCTTGAGCATTGTAACCTGTGCTCGCCACCAGGTGTACCACCACAGGCCCCTGTAAATGAACATATTTACATAGTTTATAAATCTGTAATTAATTTTCTTGACGGTTAAAGGCGATTCCCTCTAAACAGGTGGACAATCACTTCATTACATTTTGTTTAATCATCTACCAGCACATCATACCAGCTCTGTCCCTCTGATGTGAAATACAAAGTATAATGAGAGAGGGCTGGGCGTTGGCACACCTGGTTAAGCATACATAGTATGCAGTGCCAGGACCCTCCTCACTTTCAGAAAGATCCACCTACCATTCCCTCCCACCGCATCCTCCTCTCTGCCTGTAGTAACCACCACAGTTTTCACTGGGTCTAAGAGTTTTCACTGGTCTGTTGTTGTTGCCACCAGGTTATCAATGAACCTGATAGGTGAAGTGGAGCATTTTGTCATAGATCTGTGGGTCATGTGTATCTCTTCTTCAGAAAGCTGTCTATTTAGTTCTTTGGCCCGCTTTTTTTAAAAAATATTTTTTATTTAGGCTTTTCCCCACTTTTGTTGCCCTTGTGGTTTTTTTTTTTATTGTAGTTGTAGTTTTTTTTGTTATTGTTACTGATGTCATCGTTGTAGGCTAGAACAGATAGAAATGGAGAGAGGAGGGGAAAACAGAGGGGGAGAAAGATAAGACACCTGCAGACCTGCTTCACTGCTCTTCGCACCATGTGCGCTTAACCCGATGCCCTACTGCCTGCTCCCCACACTTTTTTTTTGCCTTTATTTTGTTTGTTTTTATTAGTGATTTAATAGTGATCAACATAATTGTGGGATAAAAGGGGTATAATCGCATACAATTCCCATCACTATATTTCCGTGTCCCATCTCCTCCACTGGAAGTTTCCTTATTCTTTATCCCTCTGGGAGCATGGACAAAAGATCTTTATGGGGTGCAGAAGGTGAAAGGTCTGGCTTCTGTAATTGCTTCTCTACTGGACATGGGCATTGATAGGTGGATCTATACCCCCAGACTGTTTCCCTTTTTAAAAAATATTTACTTACTGGATAGAGACAGTTAGAAATTGAGAGGGAAGGGGTGATAGGGAGAGAGACAGAGAGACACTTGCAGCACTGCTTCACCACTTGTGAAGCTTTCCCCATGCAGGTGGTGACGGGGACTTGAACCTGGGTCCTTGCACACTGTAACATGTGCGCTCAACCAGGTGTGCCACCACCTGGCCCTCCAACACAGCCTGTTTCTATCTTTGCCTAGTAGGATAGGGCTCTGGGAAGGGGGTGTTCCAGGACACATTGGTGAGGTCGTCTGTTTGGCCCACTTTTTTCTTCAGTTATTATTTTTTTCTTTTGTTGAGCTGTACCAATTCTTTATAGATGTTTGATAGCAGTCATCTGTGAGATGTATGTTGTGTAAATATCTTCTCCCCCTAACTAGGTTGTCTGGTTGTCCTTGTGTTTTGCATTATAGAAACCTTTTAGTTTGATGTAGTCCCATTTATTTACCCTTGTTTCATTCCCCATACCCATGGGGTAGTCTTCAAATACGTTTTTGATGTGAAGACCCTACAATGTTTCAGTGATGTCTTCTTCTATTAGAGTTCCTGGTCTAATATCCAGGTCTTTCATCCATTTTGATTTGATTTTGGTGCATGGTGTGAACTTTTTTCTTTATTTATTTTTCATTGGGGGGAATTAATGGTTTACAGTAAATATAGTTTGTTACATGTGTAAAAGTTCTCAGTTTCCTGCAAAGCAATCTTCACCCCTCCTAGGTCCTCCTCCACCATCATGAACTATGTGATTTTGTAGTTTACATCTTCTGTGTCTTTTAGAATATGACTCTGTGGAATTTTCTTTAATCATTCAAATTATTTGTAAAATTGTCCCTGGGTTCTGTAGGTAAGTCTATTAATCTATTCAGTTAAATTTTCAGTGACTACTTTTCTTCTTTCTTATTAATAATTTAATATTGATTTATAAAATTATAATAGGGGTACAATTCCACACTGTTCCCACCACCAGAGTTCTGTGTCCCCATCTCTTCCATTAGAAACTGAAGTAGCTTTCCAAACAGGCAGAGACTACTTTTCTCAGAAGCCTTTTCGGATGAACTCCACGCAAGCTGGCTCATAGCAATGAACTCTTGAGCATGCCTAGAGATACTGTCTGCATTATCTTAATTTGCACTTGTTTGTATAGTGCTTTTTTTTAAATGCATTCTCAAGTCTCCCTTCAGCTATTATTTTAGTCCTCAAGACAAGAGATCATGGTTCTTTCCATTTTTCCTTCATGCTTTAGGCCAATACTATAAAATGCTGCTGAGTGAGTGACAGCATGAAACAGTTGATGCAAACGAGAAAGGTCTATTAAGAGGCAAACTTTGTTACCTCCTTTAAGTGCAGGTAACAAAGACCTACGCTCTGCAGCTTAGCACGTCAGAGTAATTTTCAGAATTAGGCAGGCCACTGGCCTCTGACGAATAGAGTATCCTTTCAGCAGCAGCCAGAAAGTTGATCTCTTCATTCTCAATCACTGGGAGTGTAGGCGTGTAAGCAGAAGAAGGCAAGAGATAGGCTGCTGTGACATGTCTAGGGGACTATGTCAAGACAGCACTAAGCTAGCAACCCCACAGGAGGGAGAGGAGCCAGGTTGCAACTAACTCCTTCTTAGTTACCTGGCAGCTTTCCCTCCCTCCTCTTCAAGAAAATGCTAGTCAGCCCAGGCAGTTCTCTGAACTTGAAGAGATCCTGTGACCTCCCTCCTAACTCCACAGAAAGCTAAAGAAAGCAGGCTCTGTGGATGCCATCCAGCTCAGGAAGAGTGGTAGAGGGGAGGAGGTCTGCAGGTTTCCAAAGTAACATTTGAAAACAGACCCAAAGGAACTGAGTCATGGATTTCCTTTTACTATGTGCCAAGTAGTTCTTTGGTAGAATCACAAGTGGAAGAGACTGATTGATCCCTCTGACAGGAAAATTAAGTCACTCCTGTTATACCAAACAGATCAGAGAGGGGAGGGCTTGTCAACATTTCATACACAAAAAAGCAAAGGTGTGGGGCCAGGCAGCGGCACACCTAGTTAAATGCACACATTACAATGTGCAAGGACCCAGGTTCAAGCCCCTGACCCCCACCTGCAGGGGGAAGCTTCACGAATGGTGAAGCAGGGCTGCAGGTGTCTCTCTCCTCTGTCTTCCCCTCCCCTCTCAAATTCTCTCTGTCTCTATCCAATAATAAATAAATAAATATATATATATATTTTAAAAAGGCAAAGGTGATTGAATTTCTAGTTTAGGTGTAGCTTAACTGGTGGTACACCTGGTTGAGCACACATAGTACTAAGCGCAAGATCAGAGAGGGGAGGACTCAGATTTGAGGCCTCACTCCACACCTGCAGGGGTGATATGTTACAAGCAGTGAAACAGGTCTACAGGTGTCTCTGTTTCTCTTTCCCTTAACCTCCCTGTCCCATCTCAATTTCTCTCTGCCCTAGCGAATAAAATAGGAAAAAAAAAAAAAAAAGAGGCCACCAGGAGCAGAGGATTCATAGTGTCAGTAGTGAGCCCCAGCAATAACCCTGGAGGAAAAAAGAAGTTGAAAGAGGTAGATTCGTAGGATTTTAGAACCAAAAACATTTTAAAGTTCATGTAATCCAAGGTTGATATTTTTACAAATGAGGAGCTGAGATCCAGAGAAAACAGATAACTCTCTCAAGGCCACAGGAGTGGTCACAAAGTCATGATGAGAGCTTAGCTCTCCTGACCTAAGTGCAAGGTACACCCACTAAACAATAAAGTTGCCTGTGCTTGATCAAGGCACTTACACTCAAGACAACGCCCCCCAGAAGATGAATAAACATCACACCTTTTTCTGATACCTCCACCTTCATCATTCTGGACCACAACAGTAGTGGTTTTTTCTAAGAATGTCCAATTTAGTAGGGCACCAAAGTAAAAACCCTGTGGTGAGGGGGAGGGTGGACATTCGTCTTCCCGGGGCGGAGGGGGTGGGGTGGGTGGGATGGCACACAGTCTTTTGGTGGTGGGAATGGTGTTTATATACACTCCCATTAAAATGTAGTCATATAAACCACTAATTAATATGAGAGGGGAAAACTTGATCATATGTCTAGAACTTTTTAAAACACAGACTGAGTCTTTTTAATACATAGGCTGAGTCTTTGATATGTTGACTCTCTCAAAAGCCTAGACCAGGGAGAACAGAAGCAACCGGTGGCACAGCTATATACAAGATGCTGGGTATTATACAGCAAACCCTAACAAAGGGACTTTTCAAAGTTAACTCAATTACCAAATAATCTGATGATAACAATAACTATCCATTGTCTTCTTGAACCCTAAGACAGCAGGAACCTCACATTTGCACTATAGAGCCTATATTTCCCCCAGTCCTGGAACCTTAGGGTGGGGCCCACTTTCCTGCATGTTTCTCTCAATTCATATCAAATAATATTGCATCCACCGATGGCAACCTAAACACGAGTGCCACTCCAGCATGCTTTACTTCAGACTGTGTCCAGAGACTTCAGGTGTGGAATGACAAGCTTCATCACTCAGGTGAGACCTTTCCTTTCATAGTATTCTCTAATTCCATTCCAGGTGGTCAACTCCCCAATAAAGTCCCCAAACCTAGATATAGACCAGGTCCCCTGAGATAGAACATATGTTCACACGTGTCCATAAACCAGGGAAAAATATACACCTGAAAGGAGAAGTACACAAGAATCTGCAGTGAGTACCCTCCCAACACTTCATCTGCACTATTCCAACCTTTAGGTCCATGACTGTTCAACAATTTGTTTGGCTTTGTATGTTAACTCTCTTTTCAGCTACCAGGTTCTGGATGCCAGCATGATGCCGACCAGACTTCCCTGGACTGACGACCCCACCAATGTGTCCTGGAGCTCTGCTTCCCCAGAGACCCACCCTACTGGGGAAAGAGAGAGGCAGACTGGGAGTATGGATCGACCAGTCAATGCCCATGTTCAATGGAGAAGCAATTACAGTAGTCAGACCTTCTACCTTCTGCAACCCACAACAACCCTGGGTCCATAGTCCCAGAGGGATAGAGAATGGGAAAGCTACTAGGGGAGAGGATGGGATATAGAGATCGGGTGGTGGGAATTGTGTGGAGTTGTTAATGTCTCCTTTTTTAAATAAAAAAAAAAAAAGAATGTCCAACTTACCAATTTGCATTTTGACCTCATGTCTTGGTAGAAAAAAAAAAAAGTATGGGAAGAAGGAGGTAGCATAGTGGTTATGCAAACAGACTCTCATGTCAGAGGCTCCCAAATTCTCAGGTTTAATCACCACACCACCATAAGCCAGAGTTCAGCAGTGCTTTGGGGGAAAGGGAAAAAAAAAAAGTATGGTGGCCTGGGAGGTAGCGCAGTAGATAAAGCATTGAAGCATTGGACTCTTAAGCATGAGGTCCAGAGTTCAATCCCTGGCAGCACATGTACCAGAGTGATGTCTGGTTCTTTCTCTCTCTCCTTCTGGCTTTCTTACTAATAAATAAAAAAAATACACTTTTTAAAGCTTAAATTAAAAAAGCAGAGAAAATATGTGGAGTTAGAGAAAGAAGGAAAAAGAAACCAAACCAACTAGCCAAAAGCAGAAGTAATCTCGCTTGCAGCTAGGAGTGTGGAGCATCAAATGAAGACCCTGCAGGATCCGGGTCCCCCAGGCTCCATCTCTGTCTCCAGCCAGCTGTGAAAAGTCACTTAAGATCTATGGGCTTCAGTTTTCACATCCACAAAATGAAATCCCTCTTTAGTCAGTGACTATTTTTTTTTGCCTCCAGGGTTATTGTTGGGGCTCAGTGCCTACACCATGAATCCACTGCTCCTGGAGGCCATTTTTCCCCCTTTTGTTGCCCTCTCGTTGTAGCCCTGTTGTGGTTATTGTTGTTGATGTTGTTCATTGTTGGATAGGACAGAGAGAAATGGAGAGAGGAGGGGAAGACAGAGAGGCAGAGAGAAAGACAGACACCTGTAGACCTGCTTTACTGCCTGTGAAGTTTCTCCCCTGCAGGTTGGGAGCCGGGGGCTCAAACCAGGATCCTTACGCCATCCTTGCGCTCTGTGTCACGTGCGCTTAACCCACTGCACTACCACCCGACCCCCTGGTCAGTGACTTCTAATGGTCTCCTTCATCTCTAATCTATTAGAATAACATTAATAATGTTCACTGATATTCAAACCTAATGACACTAAAATAATTTGACCACATCCCAGATGAGTAACAGAAAATACACATACAGTGAGGCTAGTGGACAAGGATGGTGAATGCAGTCAGACACACCTTGAACACCTGCTGCTATACGCCAGGCTGAGGACTCTCAAGACAAGGAAGAAATGGTCCCTGCTCATGAAGTGCTATCAGCCAACAAGAAAGAACTGTGAGTCTCTGTTCACAGATAATCTTTCATCTAAGTGCTATCCATGTCTGACCAAAGATCAAACAGAATCCTGTCTGTTCAGAAGGGTTTTCCACAAGCACTCTGACAGGCAACTTCCTGGTTTATTTTCCCTTCTCTGCCAGCTCGTAAGCATGACAGCTAGTAAGGTTGACTAGTCACTGTAGAAACCCATCTGAAGAGCATTCTTATATATATTTTTTTTCCCTTTTGTTGCCCTTGCTGTTTTTTTTTATTGTTGTTGTAGTCATTGTTGTTGTTATTGATGTCGTCATTGTTAGATAGGACAGAGAGAAATGGAGAGAGGAAGAAAGACAGAGAGGGAGAGAGAAAGATAGACACCTGCAGACCTGCTTCACTGCCTGTGAAGCGACTACCGGGCAGGTGGGGATCTGGGGGCTCAAACTGGGATTCTTACGCAGGCCGTGTGCTTTGCACCCTGTGCGCTTAACCCGCTGCGCTACCACCCGACTCCCCTGACGAGCATTCCCAAGTCATACTTAATAGCAGAAGCTTGATCATCCAACAGGGTCATATCAAAGCTCTTCATGGAGACTGTTAACAATAGATGTAAACGGTCTTCTACTCAGAATTCACCCTGGATCAAAGCTTGGGATCTGGAGAGTGTGCCCATTACTCTCTTCTGGAAATGGACAAATCAGTGTGAACATCTCTTTCTGAGAACCTGAGAATGAGAAGTGGGCCATGAAATACATGCTGGATAATGCAGAATGTGCAAGACAATGAAAAGGGACCAGGGAGATGGCTCAGCCGTTGGATGCCTGCCTTAGATTCATTTTCTGGCACTGCATGAAACAGGAGAGCAGTGTTCTAGTGTTTTTCTAAAAAAAAGAATGGATAATAATATATTATTTAAAGAACTTATCAAAAAAGCCTCAATCTGATAAGCTAAATTTCTCAAAGATTGCCAACAGGGAGGTTGGGAGTTGGCTCACCCAGTAGAGTGCATTTGTCATGTGTGAGGACCTTGGTTCAAACCCTTGCTCACCATAAAGGAGTGTAGGAGTGTGGAGTGGGGGGGGGGGCAGGGGAGTTTCAGGAGCAGTGAGGCACTGCTATAGTTTATTTCTCTCTCTCTCTCTCTCTCCCCATCTCTATCTGTCACCAAAAAGGAAAAGGTTATTGGGAGCGATGGAATCATGCAGATATGATACCACAGTGATAATCCTGGTGGCAAAAATCAACCAAAAAAAAAATGCCCACAATCTTTACCTCTCTGAACTAATCCTTTTATTTCTCTGAGGCCTATGTTGCTGTTGCCCATCAATTTTTTTCCTTGAAAATTTGTTATAATTAGCTAAACGTTTTTTATTTTTGCCATGTCTGAGACTTCTCCTCTCCAGACTGACTGGTTTTCCAGATAGAGACAGAGGTGGAGAGAGACAGAGGGGAAAGGAACTGAGGTTTTCTTCAGGGCCGTGGTAGTGGGGGAAGGGGCGGGCCCAACTTGGGTCAAATACACCACAAAGCAGCACACTATCCCAATGAGCTGTTTTGCAGATCCATGAACATTTGTTGTTGTTGTTATTGTTATTTACTCATGAGAAAGAGTGAGGGAGAGGAAACCAGAGCATTATTCTGGATTATGTATTGCCAGAGACAGAAGTAGGGACTTCATACTTCAGGGCTCAACTCTTTATCTACTGTCCCCCTCCCTGGCTCCATCCCTGAACTTTACTAACATTATCCAGGTTGTCCTGCCCTTTTTCTCATTTTACTATGTTGTCTTGCTGGCATTCTGTCCCTGAGCATGCACCTGTTCCTTTAACTTAAAAAAATTTTTTTTTAATTATCTTTATTTATTAGATAGATACAGCCAGAAGTCAAGAGGGGAGGAAGTGATAGAAAGGGAGAGAGACAGAGAGATACCTACAGCACTGCTTCACCACTCACAAAGCTTTCCCCCTATAGGTGGGGACTGGGGGCTCAAACCTGGGTCCTTGCACATTATAATATGAGCGCTCAACCAGGTGAGCCACCACCCAGCTCCTTCCTTTAACTTTTTCTGTCTCTTCACAATGTGCAGTATTCTTTCTTGGGAATCTCATTTCATTCCCAGAGTTCAACTCTGCAGAAGTTTCTATTCTAGGGTTATTTTCAAGACTGTCAGTAGTATAAACAAAGACTCTAACACAAGATATCCTCTTTATTATAAAACTAACATATCCCCACCCCACTAGGGAAAGAGAGAGGCAGGCTGGGAGTATGGATCAACCAGTCAATGCCCATGCTCAGCGGGGAAGCAATTCAAGAAGCCAGACCTTTCACCTTCTGCATTCCACAATGACCTTGGGTCCATACTCCCAGAGGGATAAAGAATAGGAAAACTATCAGGAGAGGGGATGGGATACGGAGTTCTGGTGGTGGGAATTGTGTGGAGTTGTACCCCTCCTATCCTCCGGTTTTGTTAATGTCTTCTTTTTTAAATAATAAAAACATTAAAAAATAACCCTAAAATATCAAGTTCAGTTACTGTTGTCTATGGCCTAATGTGTGCAGGTAGAGTGAGGCTGAGTCTCTCACAGCCCAGAAAGGATGCATCCTGGTTCACCAGTTAACAGTCTCAATAGCCACATAGGTGTGTACTACACAGAGTTAATTTTCAACATGTGGACTCGTGTACATAAGCCACCTCAGTCTTGGGTATTGTCTCTAACTTACTGTCTTGAGTATTGTCCTCTTATTCAAACGTTACCCACTTTGTACAGAAGTTATCCAAGCTACAGGGCAGAAGGAACGTTGAAGGGAGGCAGACTAGAGGAAAATAATTGCAGTGGTAGTGGGTAGCCCCAACCTCTGAAGAAGTAACAGACTGTAGGTGAATAGTTGCATGGTGGTGTTAGGAAGCTCTACCCTGTAATCCTATAATATTGTAACCTGCCATAATCACAAATTTAAAAAAAAAGAAGAAGAAGAAAAGGAAAGACAAATGCCAAGTGTGAAGACCACTAAAAAAAAAAAAAAAGTAAATAAAATGAGAAAATTGCAGTTAATTCTTCCATAAGTGAGACATGAATAAGCACCCTGTGCCTTCCGGATCTAGAATTCACAGAGACCAGGACTCTAAATATAGTCACCTCTTTTTTTGGGAGGGGAAACTACTCCATTAAAAACCTTTTTTTTCCCTGTCGGTTTGAAAGCACAGATCAGAGCCTAATTGATACTAAGTCTGTTTATTTTATTTTATTTTAATAATTTTATTTATTTATTATTGGATAGAGACAGAGAGAAATTGAGAGGGAGGAGGAGACAGAGAAGGAAAGAGGTGGCCCAGGAGGTGGTGCAGTGGATAAAGCATTGGATTCTCAACCATGAGGTCCCAAGTTCAATCCCTGGCAGCACATGTACCAGAGTGATGTCTGGCTCCTTCTCACCTATCTTTCTCATGAATAAATAAATAAATAAATTCTTTTTTAAAAAGTGAATTAAACATTAAAAAAAAAGAGGGAGAGAAACAGAGAGACTCCTGCAGCCCTGCTTCACCACTCGTGAAGCTTTCCCCCTGCAGATGGAGACCAGGGGCTTGAACCCAGGTTCTTGAGCACTGTAGTGTGAGCACTTAGCCAGGTACACCACCACCTGGCCCTAATCATAAGTCTAGAGACAGAGAAGTTAAGAGGGAAGGGAGAGAGAGGTAGAGAGAAGGACCTACAACACTGTTTCATTGCTTATGAAACTCCCTACCCACCCCTTCCTGCAGGTGGGGACCAGGGGCTTGAACTCGTGTCCTTGAGCACAAAAGGTGTATGCTCAGCCAGGTGCACCATGACCAGGCCCCAGCAATGTCTTATGATGAAAAAAAAACTTTTTATAAACAGCCTTCAAAAGGGAATCCAAGTATACTCAGCCCTTCCTGGCACACTAGATGAACAGACTCTTCTAAATAGAGGCAAATAGAAGTAGTAAAGAATAGTGAATAAGCTTTCATATCCTGCTGAAATCCACTTTAGCAACCAGAAAGCAGAAAAATAGTTTAAAAATAAGTAAATAAATACCGGGGTCAGGCGGTGGCACATCCAGTTAAGCGCACAAGTACTAAGTGCAAGGATGGTGTAAGGATCCCGGTTCCAGCCCCTGGCTCTCCACCTGCAGGGGTGACGCTTCACAGGCAGTGAAGCAGGTCTGCAGGTGTCTGTCTTTCTCTCTCCCTCTCTATCAACCCTTCCCTCTCAAATTCTCTCTGTCCTGTCATAACAAAAACAAACAACAAAAAAGGTAAAGGTGGCTGCCAGAAACCTGGATTCACAGTGCTGGCACTGAGGCCCATCAGTAGCTCTGGAGGCAGTAGTAAAAAAGTAAAAAATAAGAAGAAACCTCTGTGGAGAGCAGCCTGGAGAACTCTAACCAGGCTAGAAGTGGACCTACCATATGACCTTGCAATTTCTCTCCTGGGGTATATCCAAAGGAACCCAACACACCCATCTAAAAAGATCTGTGTGCACATATGTTCTTGGCAGCACAATTTGTAATAGCCAAAAGCTGGAAGCAACCCAGGTGTCCAACAACAGATGAGTGGCTGAGCAAGTTGTGGTATATATACACAATGGAATACTACTCAGCTGTAAAAAATGGTGACTTCACCTTTTTTCACCCCATCTTGGGTGGAACTTAAGGAATTATGTTAAGTGAGATAAGTCAGAAACAGAAGGGCGGTTCCAGCCCCCGGCTCCCCACCTGCAGGGGAGTCGCTTCACGGGCGGTGAAGCAGGTCTGCAGTGTCTATCTTTCTCTCCCCTCTCTCTCTGTCTTCCCCTCCTCTCTCCATTTCTCTCTGTCTTATCCAACAACAAAGCAACGTCAACAATGGCAATAATAACCGCAACGAGGCTGCAACAACTAGGGCAACAAAAAGGGAAAAAAATGGCCTCCAGGAGCGGTGGATTCATGGTGCAGGCACCGAGCCCAGCAATAACCCTGGAGGAGAAAAAAGAAACAGAAGGGTGAATATGGGATAATCTCACGCATAGAAGTTGTGAAAGAAAATCAGAAGGGAAAACATACTTGGAACATGATGGCAGAGGAGGACCTAGTGGGGGTTGCTATGTAGAAAACTGGAAAATTGGGCAGAAGTAGATAGCATAATGGGTATGCAAAAAGACTCTCATGCCTGAGGCTCCAAAGTCACAGGTTCAATCCCGTGCACCACCAAAAGCTAGAGCTGAGCACTGTGGTAGTAAAAAAGAAAAAGAAAAGAAAAAAGAGGGAGTCGGGCGGTAGCACAGCGGGTTAAGCGCAGGTGGCGCAAAGTGCAAGGACCAGCATAAGGATCCCGGTTCGAGCCCTCGGCTAGCCACCAGCAGGGGAGTCACTTCACAAGCAATGAAGTAGGTCTGCAGGTGTCTATCTTTCTCCCTCTCTGCCTTCCCCTGCTCTCTCCATTTCTCCCTGTCCTACCCAACAACAACAACAATAACTACAATAATAATAATAAACAGCAAGGGCAACAAAAGGAAATAAATAAATATTTTTTTAAAAAGAGAAAAAGAAAACTGGGAAATGTTATGCATGTACAAACTACTGTATTTTACTGTTGACTGTAAATCATTAGACATTAAGACACAAATATATACAGAGGGTTGACTATTTGGAGATACAGGGAGAAGGGGGCTGGATGGTGGTGCACCTGGTTGAGCACGTATGTTACCATGTGCAAGGACCTGGGTTCAAGACCCTGGTTCCCAGCTGCAAGGGGATAACTTTACAAGTGGTGAAGCAGGTCTGCAGGTGTCTGTTTCTCTCTCTCTCCCTATCTCCCCCTACCCTCTCGATTTCTAGCTGTCTCTATCCAATAAATAAAGATAATTAAAAAAAAAACTAAAAAGGGGGTCAGAAGGTAGTGCAGTGAGTTAAGAGCACATAGTGTGAAGCGCAAGGATCAGTGTAAGGATCCCAGTTTGAGCCCCCGGTTCCCCACATGCCGGGGGGTCACTTCGCAAGTGGTGAAGCAGGTTTGCAGCTGTCTATCTTTCTCTCCCCCTCTGTGTCTTCCCCTCCTCTCTCAATTTCTCTCAGTCCGATCCAACAACAACAATAGTAATAACAACAACAATAGCAACAAAATGGGAAAAACGGCCTCCAGGAGCAGTGGATTCTTAGTGCAGGCACCGAACCCCAGCGATAACCTTGGAGGCAAAAAAAAAAAAAATACAGGGAGAAGGTCATTTACAAACCAAAGACAGAGACCTCAGAAGAAAAGAATTCTATTCATATTATGCTCTTATTTCTAGCCCCCAGAATTGTGAGAAATTAATTTCTGTTGTTTAAATAACCCAGTCTGTGGTGCTTTGTTATGGCAGACCTAGAAAACTAATATCAGTTGTTTCCAATTTTTTTCTGTTAGGAACATCCTTTTATGTAGATGTTCTGGGAACATGTCCAGTTAATTTCTTAGAATACACTTATAAACAAGGATTGTAAGGTCAAAGGGTGAGTATCTTTTTTAGACTTCTGAATGTATTGTCAGATTATCCAGACCAAGGGTGTGGTTTCCAGATATTTTCAAGGTCACTAGTCTTCCAGGTGCCAGAGTCTTTCCTCTTTTTACGTGTTTTTCAAAAATTTTCATTTGGAACACCACTGCTTTAATTACTTAATTTATTTAATCGTCTCATTGGGGCTCCATCTGTCTGGGGTGACTTTTTCAGACAGCGAGAAGAGAGAGACAGAGGGCAAGACAGCAGCATGCTAAAGTTTCCTCCAGAGCAGCAGAGGCAGAGTGTGAGCATGGGTCAAGCAGACACATGGCAATGCAGGCAACTTCCAGATGAATTATCTAGCAGGGCTAGCTGACTTATAATTTTTAAAAAAAATTTTATTTATGTTTGTTTGTTTTGTTTTTAACCAGAGCACTGCTCAGCTCTGGCTTAGAGCAGTACAGAGGGATTAAACCTGAAACTTTGGAGCCTCAGGCACGAGTCTTTGCATAATCATTATGCTATCTGCCCCCCCCCCCCGCTTGCTAATATTACTTACAAAATGTCTGTCACTTTCCAAGTGTCCAGGAGCTAAAATATATATATATATATATATATATATATATATATATATATGCTAACAACAACAAGAACCACAACAATAAAAAACAACAACAAGGGCAACAAAAGAAAATAAATAAATAAATATTTTTAAAAATTACATGTTGAAAATCCAGAGCACTGACAATGCCAAACTATATCAGAGATGTGGGGACACCTTGGAAACAATTTGGCAACTTCTTACAAACTAAACAGACTCTTAATGTGTGACCCAGCAGTTGTGCTCCTTTGTATTTACCCACATGAACTTAGTGCTTATGTGAAGCCCCAAATCTAAAGATGTTTATAATAGCTTTGTTCATAATTGCTGAGACTTGAAAGCAATCAAGAGGTCAAACAAGGATAAATAAACTGTGATACACTCATACGATGAAACATCATTCAGCATGAGAAAGGAATGAGTTTCCTTCTTTTCTCTCTTTCCCCCTCCCCCCTTCCCCCTTTCTCCCCTTCCTCTCTTCCTTCCTTTCTCTGTTCAGGTCTTGGAGAAAGATAATAGTAGTTTGGCCTTGAAAGTGGCAAAGGAGATGGAAAGAATATTAGGATATGTTTTCAGTAGGAATGATTGATAGTGGAGAGTTAGAGAAAGAACTCACGAATGATGCCCAAGTTAGTAACTTTGCCTAAACAGGAAAATAGTGTTAACCTTTACTTAAATAGGAAATTTGGGAGTCTGGTGGTGGCGCACCTGGTTAAGCATGTACAGCACCCAGATTTGAGTCCCCCTCCCCACCTGTAGCAAGGAAGCATCAGGAGTGGTGAAGCAAGGTTTTCTGTCTCCCTCCCTATCTTCTCTGCCCCTCTTAATTTCTCTTTGTCCTATCAAAAACAAGAAGAAAAATGAAACAAACAAACAAAAAGATATCAGGAGCAGTGGATTCACCGTGCAATGTGCAGGTACTGAGCCCCAGCAATAACTCTGGTGGCAGTAAAAAATAAATAAATAAGGCAGGCTGCCAACCTAGTGTAGTGGCTCTACACAAAGGCCTTCTTCATGCCTAAGGCAGCATAGCTTCAGGTTCAAACCCCAGTCTCACCAGAAACCAGAGGTACAGCTCTCTGGTAAAAATAATAATAATAATAGGGAGTCAGGTAGTGCAGTGGGTTAAGCACAGGTGGTGCAAAGCGCAAGGACCGGCGTAAGGATACTGGTTCAAGCCCCCAGCTCCCCACCTGCAGGGGAATCGCTTCACAAGCAGTAAAGCAGGTCTGCAGGTGTCTCTTTTTCTCTCTCCTTCTCTGTCTTCCCCTCCTCTCTCCATTTCTCTCTGTCCTATTTAACAATGATGACATCAATAACAACAACAATAATTACAACAATAAAAAACAAGAGCAACATAAAGGGAAAATAAATAAATATTTAAAAAAAATAAAAATCAATAACAAATAAATAATAGTAATAAGTAGAAAAAATAAATGAACTATCAAGCTGAAAAGTCATAGAAGATATTTATTTATATGCATATATTATATGAAATAATCTGAAAATGCTACATATTATTATTTTATTATTATTTTTTTGCCTCTAGAGTTATTGCTGGGGTTCAGTGCCTGCAACACGAATCCACTGCTCCTGGAGACTATTTTTTTCCCTTGTTGTTTTATCATTGTTGTGGTTATTATTATTATTGTTGTTATTGATGTCATTGTTATTGGATAGAACAGAGAGAACTCGAGAGAGGAGAGGAAGACAGAGAAGCGACCCCCCTGCAGGTGAGGAGCCAGGGGCTCGAATCTGCATCCTTACACCAGTCCTTGTGCTTCCCGCCACTTGGCACTGAACCTGCAGCGCTGCCGCCCAACCTCCCATTCATCTATTTTAATACACGGGGCTCTGGTGCGGGGTATTGATGAAAGGGGAAACTGCGAGGGGCCAGGAGGTATGTGGGAATTCTTTATTTTCCACTAAACTCTCTGTAAACCTCAAAGTGCTATAAAATGTAACAGCAAAACGCTCAAAAAGAGATGCATGGTGGACTAGGTCATTATTAGAAAAACTGTTCCTACCAAATTTCCTATTTAATTTTTAAAATTTAATTACATTTACTTATTTATTTTTATTATCACTGGGGCTTGGGGATGGCACTGTAAATCCACCACTCCCAGCAGCCATTTATTCCTTTTTTTTCTTTTTCGTTTTCTTTCTGTTTTTTATTTTTTTCCTCCAGGGTTATTGCTGGGCTTGGTGCCTGCACCATGAATCCACCGCTCCTGGAGGCCATTTTTCCCCCTTTTTGTTGCCCTAGTTGTTGCAGCCTCGTTGCGGTTATTATTGCCATTGTTGACGTTGCTTTGTTGTTGGATAGGACAGAGAGAAATGGAGAGAGGAGGGGAAGACAGAGAGAGAGGGGAGAGAAAGATAGACACCTGCAGAACTGCTTCACTGCCCGTGAAGCGACTCCCCTGCAGATGGGGAGCCGGGGGCTCGAACCCGGATCCTTACGCCGGTCCCTGCGCTTTGCGCCAAGTGCGCTTAACCCACTGCGCCACCACCCGACCCCCCCCCCTTTTTTTTTTTTTTTTAAGAAAGGAGACATTAACAAAATCATAGGCTGTGGGGGGGGTACAACTCCACACAATTACTGCCATCCAATCTCTATATCCCATCCCCTCCCTACTAGCTTTCCCATTCTCTATCCCTCTGGGAGCATGGACCCAGGGTCATTGTGGGTTGCAGAAGGTGGAAGGTCTGGCTTCTGTAATTGCTTCCCCACTGAACATGGGCGTTGACTGGTCGATCCATACTCCCAGTCTGCCTCTCTCTTTCCCTAGTAGGGTGGGTCTCTGGGGAAGTGAAGCTCCAGGACACATTGGTGGGGTCTTCAGTCCAGGGAAGCCTGGCCGGCATCCTGATGGCATCTGGAACCTGATGGCTGAAAAGAGAGTTAACATACAAAGCCAAACAAATTGTTGAAGAATCATGGACCCAAAGGATGGAATAGTGGAGATAAAGTGTTGGGGGGGTACTCACTGCAAACTCTAGTGTACTACTGCTTTCAGGTATATATTTGCCCGGGTTTATGGATATGTGTGGACATACACTCTATCTCCTGGAACCTGGTCTATATCTAGGTTTTGGGACTTTGTTAGGAAGTGAACCACCTGGATGGAATCAGAGAATACTATCAAAGGAAAGGTCTCACCCAAGTGATGAAGCTGAAGGGTTGTCGTTCCACACCTGAAGTCTCTGAACACAGTCTGAAGTGAAGCGTGCTGGGGTGGCACTCGTTGTGTTGATTAGGTTGCGATCAGCGGATGCAATATTATTTGATATGAATTGGGAGAAGCATATGGGAAAGTGGGCCCTACCCTAGGGTCCCAGGACTGGAGGAAGTTTAGGCTCTACAGTGGAAATGTGAGGTTCCTGCTGTCTTAGGGTTCAAGAAGACAATGAATAGTTATTGTTATTATCACATTATTTGGTAATTGGGTTGACTTTGAAAAGTCCCTTTGTTAGACATACAATCAATTTTCCCCCTCATATTAATTAAATAGTGATTTATATGACTACAATTTAATAGGTGTGTACATAAACGCCATTCCCACCACCAAAAGATTGTGTCCCATCCCATCCACCTACCCCCACCCCCACCCCTACCCCCGCCAGCCCAGGAAGTCGCATGTCCATCCTCCTCCTCACCACAGGGTTTTTACTTTGGTGCCCTACTTTCAATTTAGTCAGATCCTGTTTTATTTGACAGGACAGAGAGAAATTGAGAGGGAGAGAGAAAGATACCACAGCTGTAGCTCTGCTCCACCATTCATGAAGCTTCCCCCCTGCAGGTGGGGAGCTGGGGCTCAAACCTGGGTCCTTGTGCACTGTACTGTGTGCACTTAACTGGGTGTACCACTGCCTGGCCCCTTTTTAATTTTATTTTCATTGCCCCCAGAGTTATTGCTGAGGTTTGGTGCCAACACTATGAGTCCATTGCTCTCTGTGGGCATTCCTCCCCCAACCCCCCCCCCTTTTTTTTTTCTTTTCATTCTGTTTTATTTAAGAGGACAGAAAGAAATTGAAGTGGGAGGTATAAAGTGAGAGAGAAAGAGAGACTGGCTTCACTGCTAGTGAAGCATCCCTGCTGCAGGTGGGGGGAGGAGTTGGGACCCAGGTCCTTGGGCATGGTGATCTGTATGCTTAACTGGGTGCACCACTGCTTGGATCCCAAATTTCTTATTTAAGTAAAGGTTAACACTATTTTCCTGGTTAGGCAAAGTCACAAACTTGGGCATCATTCCTGATTTCCTTCTCTAGTGCTTCACTGTCAATCATTCTTACTGAAAATACATCCTAATATTCCTTCCATCTCTTTTGCCACCTTCAAAGCCAAAACAGGACCAAAAAAAAAAAAAAAAAAAAAAAAAGAAAAGAAAAGAAAGAAAGAAAAAGAAAAAAGAAAAGAAAGCAAGAAAAGAAGGAAGGAAGGGAGGAGGAATAAGAACCTAGCAGGCCTTCTAGCTTCTATTCTTGCTGAATTTCAGTCTGTGCTCCACACAGACCCAGAGTCATCTTTTGGAAATAAATTCCATTGCTTAACACTTGAATAGGATTTTTCGGGAGCAGGTGGTGGCATACCTGGTTGAGCGCACATGTTATAATGCGCAAGGACCCAAGTTTAAGTCCCTGGTCCTCACCTGCAGGGGGAAAGCTTCATGAGTGGTGAAGCAGGGCTGCAGGTGTCTCTCTGTCTCTCTCCCTCTCTATCTCCCCCTTCCATTTTGATTTCTGGCTGTCAATAAATAAATATAATAAAATAAATTTTAAAAATATATTACTTTTAAAAGTTTTTTTTTTTGTCTTGCACTTGGATAAAGGGCTGGTCAGGTATCTGCCAGTCCGCCAACTTTAGTTCATGGCCCTCTCCTCCAAGTGCCAGAAGCCTTCCTGCATAACTTTGCATAACAAACTTTTTGTTTTCTCTCTATATACCTGGTTTATTTCCTTTACATTTTGCATTATTATTATGTTTGTTTGTTTAATGGGAAATCACAAGACCATGCCCTTGAGTATTCAAGTATGATTTCATTGTATATGATTTCATTGCTCTAGGTTGTTATTCTTGTTTTCTATTTTATTTATTTATTTATTTATTGTATAGAGACAGAGAAATTGAGAGGGGAGAGGGGGAGATAGAGTGCAAAAGAGACAGAGAGACACCTGCAGCCCTGTTTCACTACTCATGAAGCTTTCCCCCCTGCAGATGGGGACCAGGGGCTTGAATCTGAGTCCTCGAGCACTGTGATGTTAACCAGGTGCGCCACTGCATGGTTTGTCTGTCCTCCCCCCACCCCCACCACCAGAGCACTACTCAAGACTGGCTTATGGTGTTGTGGGGGATTGAACCTGGGACCTGAGAGTCTCTGGCATGAAAGTCTTTTGCATAACCATTGTGCTATCTCCCCCAGACCACTTTTTTTTTTCCAGAGAGCAAGAGACAGAGGGAGAGCCACCACAACATCCAAGCTTCCTCTTTTACAGCTCCTCCCATGTGTTGCTGGGCTTCAGATCTGGGTCATGTGCATAGCTATGCAGGCTCTCCATCTGTGAATGAGGCGATTTCTTTACTTATTCTCTGTTCTCCCCTACTACCCCAGGAGTTCTATGAATGGGAATTTATCTTCTCTGCCCAGCCTGACATAGCCACACCTGAAGTCATTCCTGGCAGAGTAGGTAGTCATCTCACTAAGAAGGCTGAGGGAGAAGGCTGAGGGTATACCCTGGTTCAATAACAAGATACATCTAAAAACAGTAACAAACAACTAGGAGTTGGTCTGGACTTGATTATCACTATGAAGCCTTAATTATAAATAGTATCATAATAGGACACCCCCATTTTTTGTTGATATAAATTCTGTAATGCTTGTTATTACAGTTTCATGAATGTGAGTTTCAAATTAGTACATTTGTATTACTTGTGTATAAGTAAGCATTTTATTTTACATAGAAGTTAATTTGGATAATTCCCAGTTATACAGCAGACTTGGGGTAGGAGAGCTAGTTAGCCAGCAAGCAATCAGAGTGCCTGCATTGCCCTGTGTGTGACCCAGGTTCAAACACTAGCACTGCATAGGCAGTGCTTTGGCACTGCAGGAGACTTTGATACTGTAACTGCTCTGCTCTATCTGTATGAGAAAAATGGTGGCCTGGAGTGGTGGAATCAAAGATGTATGAAGGGACGGTGTATGTATGTACCAGACGGTGGTAGCGCAGCAGGTTAAGCGCACGTGGCACAAAGCACAAAGACCAGTGTAAAGATCCTGGTTCGAACCCCTGGCTCCCCACCTGCAGGGGAGTCACTTCACAAGCGGTGAAGCAGGTCTGCAGGTGTCTATCTTTCTCTCCCCCTCTCTGTCTCCCCTCCTCTCTCCATTTCTCTCTGTCCTGTCCCAACAACAACGACATCAATAACAACAACAATAAAACAACAAGGGCAACAAAAGGGGAAAATGAATATATATATATATATATATATATATATAGCACTAGCTCCATTGGGGGGAAAAAGAAAGGAAGGGAGAAGAAAGAAGGACAAAGATATAGAACTGGTGAGTTAGAGAAGAGCACTGAATCTCTGGCAGTTGGCTCCCTTGGAAAATATTGAATGAGGAACTATTTCCAGCCAAAAAATTTACTCAAAGCACCACTGCCCTTACCCTTGTGACCGTGTCCTGCTATGTTTTTAGTACAGTAAGTTCCCTGTTTTGCCACTTTTAACTTCTAGTTAACAATGCAAGTGAAATGGATTTTCCATTGCTCTAAGGATCAAAGGGGTTTTGGGCTTTGAGCTTTATGAATTCCAGTCACTGTCCATGCTTTCTCAATCTTAATTTGCCACTGTCTCTTTCCCTTTACACACACAGACAGACACAGACACACATGCGCGCACTCCTTTTATACACACACACACACACACACACACACACACACACACACGTGCACACAGTGAAATACCACTCCTTAATCCCAGTTAGGAAGAAAGGGGCTTTGGGTATTGGCTCACACCTTTGAGATGCCAGTGTAGCCAAAGGGTGGACCTTATCTGAAATTCAAGGAACTGTTTGAGTTAAAGGGAAGTTCTTGCTTTGTCTGTTTTAGTTAAAATGTAATCTTAAAACTAAGGAGTCAGAGTCCAAATCAACTTAATTATTTTGAAATTTAAAAGGAAAGGAGATTATTGTGCTGGTCTGCTTTTTTCCATTTATTTATTTATTTGGGTAGAGACAGAGAGAAATTGAACTGAGGAGATAGAGGGGGAGGGAGGCAGAGAGGTACCTGCAGCCCTGCTTCACCACTTGTGAAGTTGACCCCCTGCAGGTGGGGGCGGGGGCTTGAACCCAGTTCCTTGTGCACTGTAGCATGTGCACTCAACCAGGTGTGCCACCACCTGCCCCCTACTTTTTTCTTTAAATTGAGTTCCTTTTGATATACAGTCTGTTTAGGGAGAAGCGTATTGACTTATGTTAGAGAATAGTAAAAATGAAACCTTTTTAATTTTCCTTTTGGAGACGTATTAGGAAAGGCGCAAAATTATGTAACATACAAACAGTGTTAATTTCAGTAAAATTGGTAGCTCTTTTACTGTTTCAATTTGCATTTTTTTCTTACCTTCGAAAATTAAAAAGGTGCATCTAACACTGAAAAGACTATTTGTGCCAGAGATGAGCCTTTAAAAATGTGTTGGTATAGTCAACAATTTGTTTAGCTCTATATGTTAACTCCTTTTTTTCAGCGACCAGGTTCCAGATGCTACCATGATGCCAGCCGGACTTCCTGGGCAGACGACCCCACCAATGTATCCTAGAGCTCCAATTCCCCAGAATCCAGCCCCACTAGGGAAAGAGAGAGACATGCTGGGAGTATGGATCGGCCTGTCAACGCCCACGTTCAGCAGGGAAGCAATTACAGAAGCCAGACCTTCCACCTTCTACGCCCCATAATGACCCTGGGTCCATACTCCAGAAGGATAAAGAATAGGAAAGCTATCAGGGGAGGGGGTGGGATACAGAGATCTGATTGTGGGAATTGTGTGGAGTTGCACTCCTCTTATACTATAGTTTTTGCCAGTGCCTCTTTTTATAAATAAAAATTTAAAAAAATACTAAAAAAAATGTGTTGGTACGGGGTAAGGTGGTAACACAGCAGGCTGGTCTGCAGCCCATGGGGTTAAGCGCACATGACACGAAGTGCAAGGGCTGGCGTAAGGATCCGGGTTCAAGCCTGCGGCTGTTGTTTTCGCCAGGCTGGCTTCACGGGCGGGTAACAGACGACACGGGACTCATGGCTGGGTTGTACGCAGTATCTCTTTATTCATGCAGGACGCAGTGCAATCTAAGCCGAGCTAAGCTAAACTAACTACTACAAACAATCTTGTCCTTATAAATATACTAGCCCAGTAGGGTGGGAACAGGATGCCACGCAGAGACGGTGGAGAGAAAAGTGACTGGTGAAAATCAGGGTATGACAAGGAGAGGGGGCGGAGCAGGCAAGAATTCTACCACTGAACCACCAATGCCCTGGAGGGAGGGTGGTGCTTGTTAAAAGAGGTTATGTAAATAGAATACAGTGTTATGTAAATAGAATGCAGGGGGGGATTAAACCAAATGAAACAGAAGGGATTTTTAAAAGCAGAATTAGAAGCATACCAACACGTGGCTCCCCACCTGCAGGGGGTTCACTTCACATTGGTGAAGCAGGTCTGCAAGTGTCTAACTTTCTCTCCCTCTCTCGGTTTCTCTCTGTCCTAACCAATAGCAACAGCAGCAACGACAACAATAACAATAATGACAACAAGGGCAACAAAATGAGAAAAATGGCCTCCAGGAGCAGTGGATTCCTAGCACAGACACCGTGCCCCAGCAATAACCCTGGAAGCAAAAAAAAAAGAAAGAAAAGAAAAGAAAGAAAGGAAGGAAGATGATTCTCCTGTATGAGGCTCTGAGGTTCCAGGTTCAGTTCCCAGCACCACCATCAGCCAGAGCTTAGCAGGGCTCTGGTGGCTCTCTCATTGAAATAAAAAATAAATAAAAATAAAAATAAAAATGAGGGAGTCTGGCGGTAGCACAGCGGGTTAAGCACACATGGCGCCAAGCTCAAGGACCAGCCCAGCTCCCCACCTGCAGGGGGAGTCGCTTTACAGGCAGTGAAATAGGTCTGCAGGTGTCTTTCTCTCCCCTTCTCTGTCTTGGTACAGGCACCGAGCCCCAGCAATAACCCTGGAGGCAAAAAATAAAAATGTGTTGGTAAGGGGCCTGGGTGGTGGTGCACCTGGTTGAGTGCACATGTTACAGTGCACAAAGTCCTGGGTTCAAGTCCCCAGTCCCCACATGCAGGGGGGAAGCTTTGCAAGTGGTGAAGCAGGTCTTGCAGGTGTCTCTCTGTCTCTCTTCCTCTCTATCACACCCTTCCCTCTCTACTTCTGGCTATCTCTATCCAGTGAATACATAGATAATGATAGTAAAAAAAAAAAAACTTTAAGAAAAGCAATATTCCAGTAAGGGATACCCAAACTCATGTTTAAGGCAAAGAGATGTAAAATAGTACATAGTTCCCTGATCATATGGGGTAATTTGGCTTATCAGGATAAGGATGTGTCATTTTCCCTTTATTATTTCATTTTCATCTTTAATAAAAGAGTTATCAGTAGTCCACTTACCATTTCAAAGTAACTTTTTACAACTGGGGACATAGCTGTCAGTTTATAAAACCAAAGGCAGTTTAGTGGCAGCTTATAGACACCAAAGCTTTAGGGTAGTAAAAAGGTACATTTCTTTCTTATTATGATAGTGTATAGAGTAATACTGAAAATTGCTCAACTATTCTGAATAGTGATAAGGCAGAAAATAGAGAAAAGAAAACAAGAAAAGAAAATAAGTAGAAATTGCTTCTTATAAAATTAAATACTAGGGCCAGAAATGGCTTAACTAGTTGAGTGCCCACATTACCAGGTGCAAGATGATCCCCCTACCCCACTCCCCACCCTCAGGGCGATGCTTTGTGAGCACTGAAGCAGGTGTCTGTCTTTCTCTTCCCCCCTGCATGTCCCCCACCCCTCTCAATTTCTCTGTCCTATCAAATAAAAGTAGAAAGAAAGGGGAAGCACAAGGACCGGTGTAAGGATCCCGTTCGAGCCCCGGCTCCCCACCTGCAGGGGAGTCGTTTCACAAGTGGTGAAGCAGGTCTGCAGGTGTTTATCTTTCTCTCCCCCTCTCTGTCTTCCCCTCCTCTCTCCATTTCTCTCTGTCCTATCCAACAACGACAACATCAATAAAAATTACAGCAATAAAACAAGGGCAACAAAAGGGAATAAGTAAATAAATATTTTTAAAAATATATTACAAAATAAAAATAGAAAGAAAGGGAAAAAAAAGGTGGGGGAGGGCAATGGCTGCCCCAGCCAACCTTGGTGGCAATTTAAAAAAACAGATTAAATTAAATATCAAGTGAAAGTCAATAATGATTGAAAACTTTGCTTACAAAATGACTTCATAGAACATTGCTTAACTTTGATAGAATCCTGGCAAGTGCTAGTGTACTATAAAAATATTTAAATAAGGGGCTGGGTGTTACAATGCATAAAGGTTCAAGCCCTTGGTCCCCACCTGCAGGGGTAAAGCTTTGCGAGTGGTAGAGTGGTAAAGCGATGCCCCAGCTATCTCTCTGCCCCCCCACCCCGCCCCCTGCATTCCTCTTGATTCTTTTGCTATCTCTATCCAATAAAAAATGAAAGATAATTAAAAAAAATATATATATATGTATTTATTTAAACAGTTGAAGACAGGACACTTCTTTCATTGCCTAAGGAGCTTCAAATAATATTTCATTGCAGGACTGAAATGATGTCAGAGGCTATCAGGTCATGTCTGTTCATTCCTGGTTTGACTATTTGTGTTGTCCTGGGGTGAAGAGGTGATCTGTAGGCTTTCTGCCTACTAACCCGAATCTTGGTCATTGGTCACTGAACTCCTCTAATGTGAACAGTATCTACAGGGCCTGTCCTATTTCTTATTTAGAATACATTAGAAAATACAATGAACCAAATTTGACAAGAGACATTTGGATTGAAAAGAATGGAGAGGTCACAGTTCTTCGAGCATATGTAAGACAGCCGCCTAGTGGTGAGAGGGTGCACAGATTGGCTTCCAGGCACCACAGCAACAGTGGTTTAGCTTTCATTAACAGGACAGAAGGGAGGAGTGAAAACGCTACAGTGAAGGGGGTAAAAAAAAAAAAGATAGCATTTAGTTAAAAGACATATTTTCTTAATATTTATTTCCTTCTGTTGCCCTTATTGTTTTATTGTTGTAGTTATTATTGTTGCCGTCGTTGGCTAGGACAGAAAGAAATGGAGAGAGGAGGGGAAGACAGAGAGGAGGAGAGAAAGACACCTGCAGACCTGCTTCACCGCCTGTGAGGCGACTCCCCTGCAGGTGGGGAGCCAGGAGCTTGAACCGGGCTCCTCACGCCGGTCCTTGTGCTTTGCGCCACGTGCACTTAACCCGCTATGATACCGCCCGACTCTCAAAAGACCTATTTTCTAAACCCACTTATTCTAATTCACTTTTCTTGAAACCGTGCAGCCTACCATGAATGGGGACCACTCATTTCTTTTACATTGTCTAAGGGGCCAGACACACCTGGTTTAAGCACACGCATACGTGCAAGGACCCTGATGAAAGCCCACAGTTTCCATCTGTGGGGGGATTGGTGCATAGAGGCGCAGGTTATCTTTCTCTCTCCTTCTTTATCTCCCCTTCTTTCAGTTTCCCTCACTGTCCTATAAAATTAAAAACAAAAATTTCTGAATAGTAGCACATCTACAATTCTCTTATACTGGATAACTTTATCTTAAAATATGTGCTATAAATCTCACTGAATAGTTTGAAAATAAATCACTTCCAGGTAAATTTTCCTTTTTTTTTCCCACCAGAGTTATTGTTGGGGTTGGGTGCCAGCTTACGAATCCACTGCTTCCGGCAGCCTTTTTATTATTGTTTTTAATTAGATAGGACAGAGAGAAATTGAGAGAGTAGGGGAGATAGAGGCAGAGAAAGATAGCTACCTGCTTCATTGCATCCCTGCTCATGAAGCATCCTCCCTGCAGGTGGGGATCAGGGGCTTGAACCCTGGACCTTAAAATTAGTAATATGTGTGTTTAACTGGGTGTGCTACTGACAGGCCTCCCAGGTAAATTTTACTTACTTTTTAAAATTTATTTTATTTTATTTTTAATTTATTTATTGGGGAATTAATGTTTTACATTCAACAGTAAATACAATAGTTTGTACACGCATACAATTTCCCAATTTTACATATAACAATACAACCCCCACTAGGTCCTCTGTCACCCTTCTTGGACGTATATTCTCCCCACCCGCCCACCCCAGAGTCTTTTACTCTTTTACTTTGGTGCAATACGCCAATTCCAGTTCAGGTTCTACTTGTGTTTTCTTTTCTGATCTTGTTTTTCAACTTCTGCCTGACAGTGAGGTCATCCCATATTCATCCTTCTGTTTCTGACTTATTTCACTTAACATGAATTTTTCAAGGTCCATCCAAGATTGGCTGAAAACGGTGAAGTCACCATTTTTTATAGCTGAGTAGTATTCCATTGTATATATACCACAACTTGCTCAGCCACTCACAACTTGTTGGACACCTGGGTTGCTTCCAGGTTTTGGCTATTACAAATTGTGCTGCCAAGAACATATGTGTACACAGATCTTTTTGGATGGGTGTGTTGGGTTCCTTAGGATCTATCCCCAGGAGAGGAATTGCAGGATCATAGGGTAGGTCCATATCTAGCCTTCTGAGAGTTCTCCAGACTGCTCTCCATAGAGGTTGGACCAATTTACATTCCCACCAGCAGTGCAAGAGGGTTCCTTTGACTCCACACCCTCTCCAGCATTTGCTGCTGTTACCTTTTCTGATGTATGACATTCTCACAGGAGTGAAGTAATATCTCATTGTTGTCTTGATTTGCATTTCTCTGACAATCAGAGACTTGGAGCATTTTTTCATGTGTTTCTCGGCCTTTTGGATCTCTTCTGTGGTGAATATTCTGTCCATGTCCTCTCCCCACTTTTGGATGGGGTTATTTGTTATCTTGTTGTTGAGATTTGCAAGTTCATTATATATTCTGGTTATTAGCCTCTTGTCTGATGTATGGTATGTAAAGATCTTCTCCCATATTGTGAGGGGTCCTTTTTATTTTTATTTTTAAAATATTTATTTCCTTTTGTTGCCCTTGTTTTATTGTTGTAGTTATTATTGCTGTTGTTATTCATGTCATTGTTGTTGGATAGAACAGAGAGAAATGGAGAGAAGAGGGAAAGACAGAGAGGGGGAGAGAAAGATAAGACACCTGTAGACCTGCTTCACCACTTGTGAAGCGACTCCCCTGCAAGTGGGGAACTGGGCGATTGAACCAAAAACAGCCTTTTTTTTTTTTTTAACTCCAGGGTTATTGCTGGGACTCTGTGCCTGCACTACGAATCCACTGCTCCTGGAGGCCTTTTTTTTTTGCCCTTGCTGTTGTTACTGTTATTGTTGTTATTGCTGTTGGATAGGAGAGAGAGAAATCGAGAGAGGAGGGGAAGATAGAGAGGGGGAGAGAAAGATAGACACCTGCAGACCTGCTGCACCACTTATGAGGTGACATCCCTGCAGGTGGGGAGCCGGGGGCTCAAACCGGGATTCTTGCACTTCACCATGTGTGCTTAACCTGCTGCACTACCAACTGGCCTCCGAATTCTACTTTCAAGAACACAGAGGATGGGGATAGATAGCATAATCGTTATGCAAAAAGACTCTCATATCCAAGCCTACAAAGTCTCATGTTCATTCCCCTGCACCACCATAAGCCAGAGCTGAGGAGTGTTCTGGAGAAACACACACACACACACACACACACACACATACACACACAGTTCAGGTGGGTTTGGAGGCTGATTAACAGAAGCTAAATAAAAAGCTACTTAAAAAATTTAAAAAGACTTTTGGTGTCAGTGTATCAATCAACTAAATTAATATTTATAGTATAGAAGAAAAAACTATGAATCCCTTCTTTGATGCAAAGACAGTCTGTGTAAGGAGATAAACACATATAGCTATAAACTATAGAGGAGAGATGGCACAGAAAAGACTGGAAAAGGGGCCAGGCGGTGGTGCACCTGGCTAAGTGCTCACATTACAGTGCGCAAGGACCTAGGATTACCGGTCCCATCTGCAGGTGGAAACTTCACAAATGGTGAAACAGGGCTGTGGGTGTCTCTCTGTCTCCTCCCCCTCTCTATCTCCACTTCCCTTGCCAATTTCTCTGTCTTTATCAAATAATAAATAAGAGAATAGGAAAGGAAAGGAAAGGAAAGGGAAGGGAAGGGAAGGGAAGGGAAGGGAAGGGAAGGGAAAGGAAAAGGCTGGAAAGTAAGAGACATGGTAGACAACTTGGAATGTGTGTGTGTCTGGGGGGAGGGGTTGAGGACAGTTAACTTTATAAGGGGCCCCAGTGGTAGCACAGCGGGTTGAGCACACAAGTGCAAAGACCAGCGTAAAGATTCCAGTTCAAGCCCCCCCCCCAGCTCCCCACCTGCAGGGGGGTCACCTCATAAGCAGGAAGCAGGTCTGCAGGTGTCTATCTTTCTCTCCCCCTCTGTCTTCCCCTCCTCTCTTGATTTCTCCCTGTCCTATCCAACAACAACAGCAATGGTAACAATGACAACAACAACAGTAACAACAAGGGCAACAAAATGGGTAAAATGGTCTCCAGGAGCAGTGGGTTCGTAATGCAGGCACCAAACCCCAGAGATAATCCTGGAGGGGAAAAATATATATATACTGAACAAGATGACTGACACCAGAGCATGAAGTTGCTTGGATTAGGAAGAGACTAAATAGGGAGTCGGGCGGTAGTGCAGTGGGTTAAGCACACGTGGCTCGAAGTGCAAGGACCAGCTTAAGGATCCCAGTTCGAGTCCCTGGGCTCCCCACCTACAGGAGAGTCGCTTCACAGCTGGTGAAGCAGGTCTGCAGGTGTCTGTCTTTGTCTCCCCCTCTCTGTCTTCCCCTCCTCTCTCCATTTCTCTCTGTCCTATCCAGCAACAATGACATCAATAACAACAATAATAACTACAACAATAACAACAACAACAAAAAAAAACAAGGGCAACAAAAGGGAAAATAAATAAATATAAAAAAATTTAAAAAGAAAAGGAAGAGACTAATAGAGAAAGCACATGCTCGTTACAACAGTTCACAAAGGAGTTTTGGAATTCATTAAATAAGGACAGTGGAAATTATCTTTTTTCTTTCTTTTCAGTTTATGTATTTCTTTTCTTTTTTTTTAATTTCTTTATTGGGGAATTAATGTTTTACATTCGACAGTAAATACAATAGTTTGTACATGCATAACATTTCTCAGTTTTTCATATAACAGTATAACCCCCACTAGGTCCTCTGTCATCCTTCTTGGACCTGTACTCTCCCCAGAGTCTTTTACTTTGGTGCAATACGCCAAGTTTATGTATTTCTTTTTTTTTTAATTTTTAATTTTATTTTATTTATTCCCTTTTGTTGCCCTTTGTTGTTTTATTGTTGTTGTCATCGTTGTTGGATAGGACAGAGAGAAATGGAGAGAGGAGGGGAAGACAGAGAGGAGGAGAGAAAGACAGACCCCTGCAGATCTGCTTCACCGCCTGTGAAGTGACTCCCCTGTAGGTGGGGAACCGGGGCTCAAACCGGGATCCTTATGCCGGTCCTTGTGCTTTGCGCCACCTGCGCTTAACCCGCTGAGCTACAGCCCGACTCCCGTTTATGTATTTCTTTTTTTTTTTTTTTTCCCACCGCCCAATCTCCATATCCCACCCCCTCCCCTGATAGCTTTCCCATTCTCTATCCCTCTGGGAGCATGGACCCAGGGTCATTGTGGGTTGCAGAAGGTAGAAGGTCTGGCTTCTGTAATTGCTTCCCCGCTGAACATGGGCGTTGACTGGTCGGTCCATACTCCCAGTCTGCCTCTCTATTTCCCTATTTAGGGTGGGTCTCTGGGGGAGCTGAGCTCCAGGACACATTGGTGGGGTCTTCAATCCAGGGAAGTCTGGCCAGCATCCTGATGACACCTGGAACCTGGTGACTGAAAAGAGAGTTAACATACAAAGCCAAAAAAATTGTTGAGCAATCATAGACCCAAAGCTTGGAAAAGTGGATAGGAAGTATTAGGGAGGTACTCACTGCAAACTCTAGTGTACTTCTGCTTTCTTACTTTGGTGCCATACTCCAAACTCAGTCAATTTCTGCTTTGCGTTTCTACTTCTTTTTTTTTTTTTACATGCATAACATTCCCCAGATTCCCATTTAACAATACAACCCCCACTATTTCATTCATCACTTTTCATGGACCTGTATTCTCCCCACACACCCACCCACCCCAGAGTCTTTTACTTTGGTGTAATACTCCAATTCCATTTCAGGTTCGACTTGTGTTCTCTTTTCTAATCTTGTATTTCAACTTCGGCCTGAGAGTGAGATCATCCCGTATTCATCCTTCTGTTTCTGACTTATTTCACTCAACATGATTTTTTCAAAGTCCATCCAAGATCGGCTGAAAACGGTGAAGTCACCATTTTTTACAGCTGAGTAGTATTCCATTGTGTATATATGCCACAACTTGCTCAGCCACTCATCTGTTGTTGGACACCTGGGTTGCTTCTAGATTTTGGCTATTACAAATTGTGCTGCCAAGAACATATGTGTACACAGATCTTTTTGGATGGGTGTGTTGGGTTCCTTAGGATATATCCCCAGGAGGGGAATTGCAGGGTCATAGGGTAGGTCCATTTCTAGCCTTCTGAGAGTTCTCCAGACTGTTCTCCACAGAGGTTGGACCAATTGACATTCCCACCAGCAGTGCAGGAGGGTTCCTTTGACCCCACACCCTCTCCAGCATTTGCTGCTGTTACCTTTTCTGATGTATGACATTCTCACAGGAGTGAAGTAATATCTCATTGTTGTCTTGATTTGCATTTCTCTGACAATCAGAGACTTGGAGCATTTTTTCATGTGTTTCTCGGCCTTTTGGATCTCTTCTGTGGTGAATATTCTGTCCAAGTCCTCCCCCCATTTTTGGATGGGGTTATTTGTTGTCTTGTTGTTGAGTCTGGCAAGCTCTTTATATATGTTGGTTATTAAACTCTTATCTGATGTATGGCATGTAAAGATCTTCTCCCATTCTGTGAGGGGTCTCTTGATTTGGGTAGTAGTTTCTTTTGCTGTGAAGAAGCTTTTTAATTTGATGTAGTCCCATAGGTTTATACTTGCCTTAGTCTTCCTTGTAATTGGATTCGTTTCATTGAAAATGTCTTTAAAATTTATGTGGAAAAAAGTTCTTCCAATATTTTCCTCTAAGTATCTGATAGTTTCTGGTCTAACATCCAAGTCCTTGATCCACTTGGAATTTATTTTTGTATTTGGTGAAACACAGTGATTCAGTTTCATTCTTCTGCATGTTTCAACCCATTGTTTCCAACACCATTTGTTGAAGAGACTCTGCTTCCCCCATATAATAATCTGGGCCCCTTTGTCAAAGATTAGATGTCCATACGTGTGGGGCCTCATTTCTGGGTTCTCAATTCTATTCCACTGGTCAGTGTGTCTGTTCATGTTCCAGTACCAAGCAGTTTTGATGACAATGGCCCTATAATACAGTTTGAGATCTGGCAGTGTGATGCCTCCGGTTCTGTTCTTTTTTCTCAAGATTGTTTTGGCAATTCTAGGTCTTTTCTGGTTCCAGATAAACATTTGTAGCATTTTTTCTATCCTCCTAAAAAATGTGCTTGGGATCTTGATGGGGATAGCATTAAATTTGTAGATGGCTCTGGGTAATATATTCATTTTGATGATGTTAATTCTTCCAACCCATGAACATGGAATATCTTTCCACTTCTTTGTGTCTTTTTCAATTTCTTTGAGTAGTGACTCATAATTTTCAGTATACAAGTCTTTCACTTCTTTGGTTAGGTTTATTCCTAGATATTTTATAGTTTTTGTTGCTATAGAAAAAGGAACTGATTTCTGGATTTCAATTTCTTCTAACTTAGTGTTTGCATAGAGGAATGCCACTGACTTTTGAATGTTAATTTTATAGCCTGACACCTTACTGTATTGCCTGATGATTTCCAAAAGCTTCTTGCTGGATTCCTTAGGTTTTTCCATGTATACTATCATGTCATCTGCAAATAAGGAGAGTTTGACTTCTTCTCTTCCAATCTGTATGCCTTTAATTCCTTGCTCCTGCCTGATTGCTATGGCAAGAACTTCCAACACTATGTTGAATAGTAATGGTGATAGTGGGCAGCCCTGTCTAGTACCTGATCTGAGGGGAAATGCTTCCAGTTTTTCACCATTGAGTATGATGTTGGCTGTAGGTTTGCTATATATAGACTCCACTATCTTCAGGAATTTTCCATCTATTCCTATTTTTTGTAGTGTTTTGATCATAAAGGGATGTTGTATTTTGTCAAAGGCTTTCTCTGCATCTATTGATATGACCATGTGGTTTTTGGTCTTGCTTTTGTTGATGTGGTGGATCACATTGATTGACTTACATATATTAAACCAACCTTGCATGCCTGGGATAAACCCCACTTGGTCATGATGAACAATTTTTTTGATATACTGCTGTATCCGGTTGGCTAGAATTTTGTTCAATATTTTCGCATCTATGTTCATCAGAGATATTGGTCTGTAGTTTTCTTTTTTGGTTGTGTCCCTGTCTGCTTTTGGTATCAGGGTGATGTTGGCTTCATAGAAGCTGGCAGGGAGTATTCCAGTGTCTTCAATCTTCTGGAAGACTTTTAAAAGTAGAGGTATTAGTTCTTCTTTGAAAGTTTTGTAGAATTCATTTGTAAAACCATCTGGTCCAGGACTTTTATTTTTGGGAAGATTTTTGATAACTGTTTCAATTTCATTAGCTGTGATGGGCCTGTTCATGTTATCCACTTCCTCTTTACTTAGTTTTGGAAGTTGGTAGGTATCTAGGAAATCATTCATTTCTTCCAGGTTCTCTAGCTTGGTGGCATATAGTTGTTCATAGAAGCCTCGCATGATATGTTGAATTTCTGCAGTGTCTGTTGTGATTTCTCCTCTTTCATTTACTATCCGATTTATTTGGGTCTTCTCCCTTTTTTGTTTTGTGAGTCTAGCTAAAGGTTTGTCGATTTTGTTTACTCTTTCGAAGAACCAACATTTACTTTCATTGATCTTTTGTATGGTTTTCCTATTCTCAATGTTATTTATTTCTGCCCTAACTTTAGTAATTTCTGTCCTTCTGGTTGCTTTAGGATTCCTTTGTTGTTCTTCTTCTAGGTCTTTAAGATGTGCAATCAGGCTGTTTATTTGTGCCTTTTCTTGTTTCCTAATGTGTGCTTGTATAGCTATGAACTTCCCTCTTAGGACTGCTTTAGCTGTGTCCCAAATATTTTGATAGCTTGTGTCTTCATTTTCATTGAACTCTCAAAACATTTTGATTTCTTCCTTGATTTCCTCTTTGACCCAGAAGTTGTTAAGAAGTGTACTGTTGAGCTTCCACATTTTGGCACTGTTACTAATCTTTTGTTGATTGTTAAGTGTTAGTTTAATTCCACTGTGGTCTGAGAAGATGCTTGGGATGATTTCAGTGCTCTTGAATAGGCTGATGCTGTCTTTGTGGCCTAACATATGGTCTATCCTTGAGAATGATCCATGTGGATTTGAGTAAAATGTGTATTCCAGTTTCTTGGGATGAATGACTCTGAAAATGTCCAATAGTTCTAGGTTATCTATCTCTTCATTTAGCTCCCTTATGTCTTTACTGATTTTCTGCCTAGATGACCTGTCAAGTTGAGAGAGTGGGGTGTTGAAGTCCCCTACTATGATTGTGTTACTGTTAATATATTGCTGTAGCTCTTTCAGTAGAAGTTTGATGTATTTAGATGGCTTCTCATTGGGTGCATAGATATTAATAATTGTTAAGTCCTCTTGATTGACTGATCCTCTGAGCATTAAGTAGTGTCCATTCCTATCTTTTTTAATCTTATGTATTTTAAAGTCTATCATGTCAGATATGAGAATAGCTGTTCCTGCCCTTTTTTGTGGGCCATTGGCTTGAATGATAGTTTTCCATCCTTTCACTTTAAGTCTGTGTTTGTCTTGTTGCGTTAGGTGAGTTTCCTGTAGACAACATATTGTTGGGTTGTGTTTTCTGATCCATCTTCCTACTCTGTGTCTTTTAATAGGTGAATTCAGGCCATTCACATTTATTGATATCAAAGATTGAAGATATTTTTACGCCATTCTTGTAGAGTTTTAGAGTGTTTTGATATATGTCTTATTTGTGGTGGTCTGGTTGTTTATAGGAGACCTTTCAGAACTTCTTTCAGGGCAGGCTTGGTGATGATTGCTTCCTTCAGCTGTTGCTTGTCTGAGAAGGTTTTGATGCTTCCATCTAGTCTGAATGACAATCTAGCAGGATATAGTATTCTTGGCTGAAAGCCTTTCTCATTGAGCACTCGATAGATATCTTGCCATTCTCTTCTGGCCTGTAGTGTTTGTATGGAGAAGTCTGCTGCTAATCTTATGGGTTTTCCTTTGTAGGTGACTCTTTGTTTTTCTCTTGCAGCCTTGAGGATCCTTTCTTTATCCTTATTCCTTTCCAATCTAAGTATGATATGTCTTGGTGTCTTTAGGTCTGGGTTAATTCTGTTTGGGACCCTCTGGGCTTCTTGAATCTTTATGTCTTTGGTGTTGTCTAGACTAGAGAAATTTTCAGCTATTATGGCCTGGAGAACGCTTTCTTCCTCCCCTTCTCTTTCTTCCTCTGGTAAGCCAATAATGCGTATATTGTTTCTTTTGAAGTCATCCCATAGGACTCTGTTGTTGTTTTCAGCATCTCTTAATCTCTTTTTGAGATCTCTTACTTCTTTTTTAGTTGTCTCTAATTCATCCTCAATCTTGCTAATTCTGTCTTCAGCCTCATTGATTCTATTCTCTCTGCCCTCTACTGCTTTCTGGAGTTCATCTATTTTGTTGCCCTGCTCTGATACTGTTTTAGCTTGTTCAGCTAGTTGCCTTCTTAGCTCAGCAATTTCAGCTTTCAGCTCTCTAATAACCATGAGATAATTAGAATTTTCTTCCATATTCTCATTTGTTGTTCCTGCATTTCTGATTACAATTTTTTCAAATTCTTTACTCACTCCTGTTATTATTTCCTTAACTAATGTTTGGATGTTGAACTCGTTGTTTTGTGCTTCACCTTCTGGAGGACTTTTAGCTGGACTCTTGTCCTGGTTCGAGTCTCCAGTATTTTTTCTTGTTGTTTTAACCATTTTATATAAGTTAACAGTTTTTTCAATCCCTGAGTTGGAGTTCAGTGGTATAAAAGCCTTTTTCTTTTCCCCCTGTAGGCTATGGGAGCCTGAGGGCTTTTAAACTATCAATAGGCTTCTTAGTTTAATCACTGACTCCTGACCAAGAGATAAAGCAGGGTGTGGCAGAGATAATCCAGTGGTTATGCAAAGAGACTTTCACAGCCCCTCAGCTATGCCACCAAGGTATAGGTCTTCTCCTGAGTTTCCTGGTTAGATCTCTGTACCCTGGTGTCCCTCCCTGTTGCTGCTCCAGATTCTGAGGGTAGTAGCAATGGAGACTCAGAGTTGCACTTGGTGAGTCTCTGGGGAGTCCTTTCCTCCCTTCAGCTGTCCCCTTGTTGGTGGAGCAGACTGGAGGTGGTGTCTCCACTGACAAACTGTTGAACTGTTAGCAGTCACTTAATCTCTCCTTAGGCCCCTCTCTCCTCTCTGTCACCAGCCACGCGTGTTTGTACTCACGGGTGATTTACTGGGTTTCTGTGGTCATTCTAGTCCTGTCTTGTTGCGGTCCGGGTGGTCTCCTTTGGTATTCCTAGTTGATCCGGAGAGGAGAGGAGAGGAGAGGAGAGGAGAGGAGAGGAGAGGAGAGGAGAGGAGAGGAGAGGAGAGAAAGCCATCTGCTGCTCGTAGCTCCGCCTCCAGAAGTCGAATCCCCCATTTATGTATTTCTTATGAGAGGGAGAGGGAATGACAGAGGATAGAGGAAAGACCAGCTACTGCCCACTCTGTCATAAGATGGTGCTGCATCTCCTGTGACTCCAGGGATATGTTCTATAGGTTAACAGGCTGAGCTAGTTTCAGTAGGCGAGTAAAAAGATTTAAAATTTTATTATTATTATTTTTAACCTTTATTTATTTATTGGATAGAAAGAGGCAGAATTGAGAGGGAAGGGGGTGATAGAGAGGGAGAGAGACCTGCAGCCCTGCTTTACCACTCATGAAGATTTACCCCTGCAGGTGGGGACCAGGGACTTGAACCTGGGTCCTTGCACAGTGTAACATGTGTGCTTAACCAGGTGCACCATCACCCGGCCCCAAGATTTAAAATTTTACTGAATTTTTTTTTTATTTTTACTGTCATAAATGTGAGAAGATATGTCGCAGCAACCCTGGTGGCAATAAATTAGCAAATAAATTAAATTAAAAAAAGAAAATTTGCTTACTTAAGCATATTTTCTGCAAGTGAAGGCTGTGTGGTGGGCAGAGTGCCTGACTGGAAAGTGTGAGGGCCACGATTCAACAGCTGGTGCTGTGTATGGCAAAATAATGCTCTAGTTCTCTCTCTCTCTTCCCCTTTTACTATCAAATAAACAAATAAATCTTCAAGGAAGAAGAGCAAGAAGAGGAAGAAGGAGTAGGAGAAAAAGGAGAAGATGAAGGAAAAGAAGGGAGGAAGAATTTAAGCACATCTCCTATGTCACCTTATATAAATAGATGATTGGTTGAATCTATGGAAAAATTGCTAAGCAAAGAAAAACTCTTTCACCTAAGGTAATAAGCATCTATTTGGGATGCTTGTCTTATTGGACAGTCAATATTTTCTAGCATTTCCTACTGTTCTCTCTAATTAAGTCAAGGAGAAAAGAGCTCCAGGGTGGAGAAATTAAGCTGGGGTTTGCTGTGAGAAGAAAGCACTGGGCTTTCTTTCTTTTTCTGGAGTGCTGGGGAATGACCCCGGGTACTTGTGATCTGTGGGCTCCATTGGCCATATTTTACACCAGAGAGAAGGAGGAGAGGTCTGATGGGGAGACAAATAGAGAGGGAGAAACACAAAGTTACTCCCAACCCTGTTTATGGTGTTTACATGTGGTGCTTTGGCTCAAGCCCAGGGTTTTGGGTACAGTAAGGCACGAACTCTCTCCCAGCCCCAAGGGTAACTATTCTCCTTTTAAAAAAAAAACGTATTTTTTCTTTATTAGGGGGATTAATGGTTTACAGTCAACAGTAAAATACAGTAGTTTGTACGTGTGTAACATTTCTCAGTTTTCCACATAACTATCTACCCCCATCTAGGCCCTCCTCCTGCCATCATGTTCCAGGACCTGAATCCTCCCCACCAGTAAGGGTAGCTCTTCTTGAAAATCATTTATCCACAAACAGCTCACCATTGTCTTTCTTTTTTAAAAAATATTTATTTATTTATTTTCCCTTTTGTTGTCCTTGTTTTTATCGTTGTTGTGGTTATTATTGTTGTTGTTACTGATGTCGTTGTTGTTGGATAGGACAGAGAGAAGTCAAGAGAGGAGGGGAAGACAGAGGTGGGGGAGAGAAGGATAGACACCTGCAGACCTGCTTCACTGCTTGTGAGGCAAAACCCCTGCAGGTGGGCTTGAACCAGGATCCTTACGCTGGTCCTTGCACTTCACGCCATGTGCGCTTAAAACTCTGTGCTACCCTCTGACCCCCACCATTGTCTTTTATTACCTACTATTTTAGGATATCTTTTTTGCTGTTATTTTTTGTTTGTTTTCAATTTTTGCTGCCAGGGGCTGGTAAAACAGCTTACTTTGTCATGTGCACAGCCAGGCTTGAGCCAGGCCTCCACTGGATTGAAGGGCTTCAGTGCCACAGTCTGCCTCTCTCTCTCACCACACACAGACACTCAATATGCCTTCGTATTTTTAAGATTCCACTGCTCCCAATAGGCATTTTCTTTTTTAAGGTAGAGAAAGGAAAAGAGATTCACAATACCTGCTGTGTGGTGCCAGGGGCTTGAATTTGGGTCCTTGTTATCTTCTGGATCCAGTTTGTTCCTTTGAAGGTTTCTGTGGATTTTCATTTTCATAGTACAGAAACAGGTCAGCTCCAGAATGTTCTAATAAATTATTATATGCAATAAATTTGTCTAATAAGATTCCCATTCAGCCCCCACACCTATGGACATCTAATCTTTGACAAAGGGGCCCAGCCTATTAAATGGGGAAAGCAGAGTCTCTTCAACAAATGGTGTTGGAAACAATGGGTTGAAACATGCAGAAGAATGAAACTGAACCACTGTGTTTCACCAAATACAAAAGTAAATTTCAAGTGGATCATGGACTGGGATGTTAAACCACAAACTATCAGATACTTAGAGGAAAATATTGGCAGAACGCTTTTGCGCATAAATTTTAAAGACATCTTCAATGAAACTAATCCAATTACAAAGAAGACTAAGGCAAGCATAAACCTATGGGACTACATCCAATTAAAAAGCTTCTGCACAGCAAAAGAAACCACTACCCAAACCAAGAGACCCCTCACAGAATGGGAGAAGATCTTTACATGCCATACATCAGACAAGAGGCTAATAACCAAAATATATAAAGAACTTGCAAATCTCAATGACAAGACAACAAATAACTGCTGGGGAATTATGCAGATGCAGTCACATCTGCCAAGCTGTCCCCTCAGGCTTTGCCACTTCCCATGATATTCATGATATTCTCACAGTGCCTTTTTCAACAAATCCTGTCCCGACATGTCACTCCTGGTTGTTGCCCTATAAAGCCCTTCTCCTTCCGCCCCTCGCCCCTCTTGCCTGTTTTTTCACTTAGGTGATTAGACGCAAAGGAGGGTGGTCCAGGAGGAGGCCATTTTTGCTGCTTCCACGTGGCCCGAACCACTGCACTCTCACCCAGACCTGAGGTGTCCATGTGAATAAAGATTTGTGTTCCCTCTTCACTCTGGATCTCCTCGGCACAGCCCAACACCTGGCACCCAATGACACGTGGCACCCATCCAAAAATGGGGGGAGGACATGGACAGAATATTTACTACAGAAGAGATTTAAAAGGCCAAGAAACACATGAAGAAATGCTCCAAGTCTCTGATTGTCAGAGAAATCAAGACAACAATGAGATACCACTTCACTCCATCAGAAAAGTAACAGCAGCAAATACTACTCAGCTATAAAAAATGGTGACTTCACTGTTTTCAGCCGATCTTGGATGGGCCTTGAAAAATTCATGTTAAGTGAAATAAGTCAGAAACAGAAGGATGAATATGGGATGATCTCATTGTCAGGCAGAAGTTGAAAAACAAGATCAGAAAAGAAAACACAAGTAGAACCTGAACTGGAATTGGCGTATTGCACCAAAGTAAAAGACTCTGGGGTGGGTGGGTGGGGGGAGAATACGGGTCCAAGAAGGGTGACAGAGGACCTAGTGGGGGTTGTATTGTTATATAGAAAACTGGGAAATTTTATGCATGTACAAACTATTGTATTTACTGTTGAATGTAAAACATTAATTCCCCAATAAAGAAATAAAAAAAAAAGATTCCCATTCAGAAATATCAGGTTGATATCCTGTCTGGCAGGGACAGCACTATTAAGCATATCTAAAAAGACATTTGGCCAAAATTAACTACATATATTTTCAGAGCCAAAATTTTGAACACATGATCCAATAGACAGAATATATTTTAAAATGTTCTATTTTTAAGGTCTATAAAAATTGCCCCTCTGTAAATTGCACTTTTCCTGTGACATTTATTTTTATTTTTGCCAAATTAGAACTTTGAAGTTAGGATTTTCTACTTCTCCAAAGCTCATCTTAGGGGTTCACGGGGACTCATTGATTCTTTTTTTTTAAAAAAAATATTTATTTTATTTATTTATTCCCTTTTGTTGCCCTTGTTGTTTTATTGTTGTAGTTATTATTGTTATCATCATTGTTGGATAGGACAGAGAGAAATGGAGAGAGGAGGGGAAGACAGAGACGGGGAGAGACTGATAGACACCTGCAGACCTGCTTCACCACCCGTGAAGCGACTCCCCTGCAGGTGGGGAGCTGGGGTTTGAACCAGGATACTTACGCCGGTCCTTGTGCTTTGCGCCACCTGTGCTTAACCTGCTGCGCTACAGCCCGACTCCCCTCATTGATTCTTTTTTAAAGACTTTTTGTAAAATTTATTTTTATTTTATTGGATAGAGAGAAAAACTGAGAAGAGGAGTCAGAAGCAGAGAGACAGAGAGACATATGCAGACCTGTGTCATCGTTTGTGAAGCTTCTCTACTACAAGTGGGGGCCTGGGGCTTGAACCCCAGGTCCTTGAGTACAGTAATGTGTACTCAATTGAGGTGTGCCACCTCCTAGCCCCTTCTTAATTCTCTCTACTCTGACTCGGTCTATTTCTTTCTGTCAACTACCTCAGCCTTGACCCTCATTGTCTTTCTTTGCTACCAAATTAGTATCTATATTTCATCCTCCACTCTCTTCCTCTTGATTCACTTTTGTTTTTCTTTCTGAGTCAGGATCGCTTGCATTCCCGGCTTCATCACTACTGGGGGGGGTCTTCATTTTCAAGAGACAGACACCACAGCATTGGAAATTTCCCCTCAGTGTCATGGGACCCCACATGGTGCCAGGGCACAAGTCTGGGCTGCACACATGGTAAGGTATGTGCCCTACTGGGTGAGCTATCTCTTCAGCACCTCAGTCCATACTTTTTTCTTTGCACTACCAGGCTTATCACTGAGGCTCCACTGCTCTTGACAGCCTTTTTCTTTTTCTGAGAGAGAGAAGTGGAGGAGCGCAAGGAGCTTATCTATAGCACTACTTTACTACTTGTGAAGCTTCCCCTTGCAGGATGGGTGGGGGGATTTGAACCTGGGCCCTTGGTGATGGTAACCTAGGTGTTATACTGGATCTGCCACCGCCAACCTTAGTTCATTCTTTGTACTATCATCTGAGATACCTACTTTGAAACTTTTTTTTTTTTGCTTCCAGGGTTACTGCTGGGACTCAGTGCCTGCAGTACGAATCCACTGCTCCTGGAGGGTATTTTCCCCATTTTCTTGTCCTTGTTATTGGCTAGGACAGAGCGAAATTGAGAGAGGAGGGGAGACCGTGAGGAAGAGAGAAAGACACCTGAAGACCTGCTTCACCACCAGTGAAGTGACGACCCCCCCCCCCCCCCCCGCAGGTGGGGAGCCCGAGGCTGGAACTGGAATTTTTACACTGGTCCTTGCGCTTCGCACTATGTGTGCTTAGCCCACTGTGCTACCACCTGGCCCCCTGAAACTTTTTAAATCTTTCCATTGACTTCCAGGATAAACTCAAAATCCTGGCATCAATTGCTAGGCCTTCTAATAGTCTTATTTCCATTCCTCTGCCATCTCTTCCACACTCACGTTAGCACAAAGAATTTAACTCCTTTTATAAATAAAGAAATAAAAAAAATTACAAAAAAAAAAAGTCTTAAAAGTTTCTTCGTAGGGGTCGGGCGATAGTGCAGTGGGTTAAACACAAGAGGCACGAAGCGCAAGGACCGGTGTAAGAATCCGGGTTTGAGCCCCCGGCTCTCCACCTGCAGGGGAGTCACTTCACAGGTGGTGAAGCAGGTCTGCAGGTGTCTATCTTTCTCTCCCCCTCTGTCTTCCTCTCCTCTCTCCATTTCTCTCTGTCCTATCCAACAACGATGACAATAATAACTACAACAACAATAAAACAACAAGGGCTACAAAAGGGGGAAAAAGGGGGGGTTGGGCGGTAGCACAGCGGGTTAAGTACACGTGGCGCAAATCGCAAGGACCTGGTGTAAGGATCCTGGTTCGAGCCTCTGGCTCCCCATCTGCAGGGGAGTCACTTCACAAGCGGTGAAGCAGGTCTGCAGGTGTCTTTCTCTCTTCCTCCCCTCCCGTCTTCCCCACCTCTCTCTATTTCTCTCTGTCCTATCCAACAACGAACGACATCAACAACAACAAATAATAATCACAACAAGGGCAACAAATGGGGCAAAAAAAATGGCCTCTCAGAGCAGTGGATTCATGGTGCAGGCACTAAGCCCCAGCAATAACCCTGGAGGCAAAAAAAAAAGGGGGGGAGAGTTATGGGAGAGCTAACTTTTTCTTAGGCATTACTCAACTCTTTTAAAAAAATATTTTGTCATAGGTGAGAGGAGAGAGAGGGAGACAGAGAGAGAGAGAGAGAGAAGGGATCAGAGCACTGCTCAGGCTCATGGTGGTACTGGGGATTGAACGTAGGACCTTGGAACCTCAGACATGAGAGTCTTCTGCATAACCATTATGCTACATCTCCAGCCCACCATTACCCAACACTTGACTAATTCCTACTTGTTTGTTATGATAGTCAGGAAAGTTACATAAAAAGCAGTTGTGTCTGATTTAGTAACAGTGACCTGAGTATCTTTGCCATGTACTTACTACCTTAATGCCCTGAACTTTCACTCTACCATATACTTACAGTCTGTACTGCAATTTCCCCCAACCTACTATTAGAATTTGAGAGTGTGGCTGTGTCTTTGGCCTCTTTCTGTAATATTTGCTAAAAGTAAGGTGCTCAAAAATTTTTAAATGTTCCTTCTGTTTACAATGGAAATTGCTTCCCCCCTTTTGTTACCCTTGCTTATAGCTGTTGTTGTTGGATAGGACAGAGAGAAATTGAGAGAGGAGGAAGACAGAGAAAGGGAGAGTCAGATAAACTACTGCAGACCTGCTTCACTGCTTGTGAAGTGACCCCCCTGCATGTAGGGAGCCGGGGGCTTGAACCAGGCAAATTGCTTTTTATCTGCAATTTGTCTTAAACTCCCAGGGCAATTACAGTTCTTCCTAATTTAGTCTGCATACCTGTCAGTTCAAACTTCTTCAAATTATTAGTATCCTTGTCTTTCTTGAGAACATTTATTTTATTTTATTTTTTTATTATTATTTTTTTAATGTTATTATTTTTTTTCTTTATTGGGGAATTAATGCCTTACATTCAACAGTAAATACAATAGTTTGTACATGCATAACATTCCCCGGATTCCCATTTAACAATACAACCCCCACTATGTCATTCATCATCTTTCATGGACCTGTATTCTCCCCACCACCCACCCACCCCAGAGTCTTTTACTTTGGTGCGATACGCCAATAATAAATAATGTTATTATAGGTTCATATATAGTGTTGACTTTCAGAATCTTGTTCATGCTTTTTAATTTTTCAGACATACTAGTATCCTATTCTGCTGCCCTTTTTTCTAACTCTTTTCCATTATCATTAAAAATCTACTATCCATGGGAAACTGGGGAATGTTATGCATGTACAAACCATTGTACTTAGTGTTGAATGTAAAACATTAATTCCCCAATAAAAAAAGAAAAAAAAAATCTACTATCGGGGAGTCGGGCAGTGGCGCAGCAGGTTAAGCGCACATGGCGCAAAGCACAAGGACCGGCACAAAGATCCCGGTTCAAGTCCCCAGCTCCCCACCTGCAGGGGAGTTGCTTCACAGGCGGTGAAGCAGGTCTGCAGGTGTCTATCTTTCTCTCCCGCTCTCTGTCTTCCCCTCCTCTCTCCATTTCTCTCTGTCCTATCCAACAACGATGACATCAATAACAACAATAAAATAACAAGTGCAACAAAAGGGGATAAATAAATCAATATTAAAAATAAATAAATAAATAGAAATGTAAAAATCTACTATCTTTGTAGTCCTTTCATTTTTGAGTACCATCTGTGGTATTATTATTATTATTGTTGTTGTTGTTATTTAACTTTTTTTTTTTTTTTCATCATTTTTCATGGACCTGTATTCTCCCCACCCACCCACCCACCCCAGAGTCTTTTACTTTGGTGTAATACTCCAATTCCATTTCAGGTTCGACTTGTGTTTTCTTTTCTAATCTTGTTTTTCAACTTCAGCCTGAGAGTGAGATCATCCCATATTCATCCTTCTGTTTCTGACTTATTTCACTCAACATGATTTTTTCAAGGTCCATCCAAGATCGGCTGAAAACGGTGAAGTCACCATTTTTTACAGCTGAGTAGTATTCCATTGTGTATATATACCACAACTTGCTCTGAATGACTCTGAAAATGTCCAATAGTTCTAGGTTATCTATCTCTTCATTTAGCTCCCTTATGTCTTTACTGATTTTCTTCCTGGATGATCTGTCAAGTTGAGATAGTGGGGTGTTGAAGTCCCCTACTATGATTGTGTTACTGTTAATATATTGCTGTAGCTCTTTCAGTAGAAGTTTGATGTATTTAGATGGCTTCTCATTGGGTGCATAGATATTAATAATTGTTAAGTCCTCTTGATTGACTGATCCTCTGAGCATTAAGTAGTGTCCATTCCTATCTTTTTTAATCTTATGTATTTTAAAGTCTATCATGTCAGATATGAGAATAGCTGTTCCTGCCCTTTTTTGTGGGCCATTGGCTTGAATGATAGTTTTCCATCCTTTCACTTTAAGTCTGTGTTTGTCTTGTTGCGTTAGGTGAGTTTCCTGTAGACAACATATTGTTGGGTTGTGTTTTCTGATCCATCTTCCTACTCTGTGTCTTTTAATAGGTGAATTCAGGCCATTCACATTTATTGATATCAAAGATTGAAGATATTTTAACGCCATTCTTGTAGAGTTTTAGAGTGTTTTGATATATGTTCTATTTGTGGTGGTCTGGTTGTTTATAGGAAACCTTTCAGAACTTCTTTCAAGGCAGGCTTGGTGATGGTTGCTTCCTTCAACTGTTGCTTGTCTGAGAAGGTTTTGATGCTTCCATCTAGTCTGAATGACAGTCTAGCAGGATATAGTATTCTTGGCTGAAAGCCTTTCTCATTGAGCACTCGATAGATATCTTGCCATTCTCTTCTGGCCTGTAGTGTTTGTATGGAGAAGTCTGCTGCTAATCTTATGGGTTTTCCTTTGTAGGTGACTCTTTGTTTTTCTCTTGCAGCCTTGAGGATCCTTTCTTTATCCTTATTCCTTTCCAATCTAAGTATGACATGTCTTGGTGTCTTTAGGTCTGGGTTAATTCTGTTTGGGACCCTCTGGGCTTCTTGAATCTTTATGTCTTTGGTGTTGTCTAGACTAGAGAAATTTTCAGCTATTATGGCCTGGAGAACGCTTTCTTCCTCCCCTTCTCTTTCTTCCTCTGGTAAGCCAATAATGCGTATATTGTTTCTTTTGAAGTCATCCCATAGGACTCTGTTGTTGTTTTCAGCATCTCTTAATCTCTTTTTGAGATCTCTTACTTCTTCTTTAGTTGTCTCTAATTCATCCTCAATCTTGCTAATTCTGTCTTCAGCCTCATTGATTCTATTCTCTCTGCCCTCTACTGCTTTCTGGAGTTCATCTATTTTGTTGCCCTGCTCTGATACTGTTTTAGCTTGTTCAGCTAGTTGCCTTCTTAGCTCAGCAATTTCAGCTTTCAGCTCTCTAATAACCATGAGATTATTAGAATTTTCTTCCATATTCTCATTTGTTGTTCCTGCAGTTCTGATTACAATTTTTTCAAATTCTTTACTCACTCCTGTTATTATTTCCTTAGCTAATGTTTGGATGTTGAACTCGTTGTTTTGTGCTTTGCCCTCTGGAGGACTTTTAGCTGGACTCTTGTCCTGGTTCGAGTCTCCATTATTTTTTCTTGTTGTTTTAACCATTTTATATAAGTTAAGAGGTTTTTCAATCCCTGAGTTGGAGTTCAGTGGTGTAAAAGCCTTTTTTTTTTTCCCCTGTAGGCTATGGTAGCCTGAGGGCTTTTAAACTATCAATAGGCTTCTTGGCTTAATCAATGACTCCTGACCAAGAGATAAAGCAGGGTGTGGCAGAGATAATCCAGTGGTTATGCAAAGAGACTTTCACAGCCCTTCAGCTATGCCACCGAGGTATAGGTCTTCTCCTGAGTTTCCCGGTTTGATCTCTGTGCCCTGGTGTCCCTCCCTGTTGCTGCTCCAGATTCTGAGGGTAGTAGCAATGGAGACTCAGAGTTGTACTTGGTGAGTCTCTGGGGAGTCCTTTCCTCCCTTCAGCTGTCCCCTTGTTGGTGGAGCAGACTGGAGGTGGTGTCTCCACTGACAAACTGTCGAACTGTTAGCAGTCACTTAATCTCTCCTTAGGCCCCTCTCTCCTCTCTGTCACCAGCCACACGTGTTTGTACTCAGGGGTGATTTACTGGGTTTCTGTGGTCATTCTAGTCCTGTCTTGTTGCGGTCCGGGTGGTCTCCTTTGGTATTCCTAGTTGATCCGGGAGAGGAAAGGAGAGGAGAGGAGAGGAGAGGAGAGGAGAGGAGAGGAGAGAAAGCGATCTGCTTGAGAACATTTATTTTATGACAGCAAGTCCAAACCTCTGAATCTTCCAACAATCCCCTATCTGTTCAGATCTGCTTGTTTTATTTTCAGTTCCTACTCACCTTTATCACAGATGACTTCAAATATTTTTACTTTTTAAAAAATCCATGGCATGGTTTTAAAAAATATTTATTTATTCCCTTTTGTTGTCCTTGTTTCTTTTTATTGTAGTTACTATTGTTGTCATCATTGTTAGATAGGACAGAAATAGAGAGAGGAGGGGAAGACAGAGAGGGGAGAGAAAGATAGACACCTGCAGACCTGCTTCACCACCTGTGAAGCGATTCCCCTGCAGGTAGAGAGCTGGGGGCTCGAATTGGGATCGTTCCACTGGTCCTTGCACTTTGCACCACATGCACTTAACCCGCTGGGCTACCACCCGACTCCCTTGTTTTTACTTTTTTATTGAAATCTCATTCATTCTTTCTTTTATGTATATTCTTATTGCCACCAGGGTTATTAGCTGGGGCTCGGTGCCAGCACTACAAATTCACTGCTCCCAGTGCCCAATTTTTCCAATCCCTCCCCCATTTTTATTAGAACAGAGAGAAACTGAAAGAAGATAGGGAGATAGAGAGGCAGACAAAGCAGACCCTCTGCAGGTAGGGGAGCAGGGGCTCAAACTTGGGTCCTTGTGCTTGGTAATATGTGCATTTAACTACATGTGCCACCACCTAGCTTCCTCATCCGTTCAAGATCATGCTCAATAATCACATTTTTCAATTAAAGTCTTTCTTAGTTCCTTAAACACATACTAAGCACATAATTTACCACTTAGTAGTTCACTTACATATAATCTGATTTTGATGTAACCATTTCTGGATAGATACACTCTCCACATGATGAACTAAGTTCCTGGAAGGCAGAAATCATGACACTTATCTGGAATCTCTCAACATAACAAGCATGATTCAATTTCAAAAAAGTAACAATATATTCTTTTAAAAAATTTTTATATTTATTTTCCCTTTTGTTGCCCTTGCTTTTCATTGTTCTTGTAATTATTGTTGTTATTGATGTTGTCATTGTTGTATAGGACAGAGAGAAATGTAGAGAGGAGGGGAAGACAGAGGGGGAGAGAAACATAGACACCTGCAGACCTGCTTCATCGCCTGTGAAGCAACTACCTTACAGGTGGGGAGTCGCCATTCCTTACACTTTGCGCCTCCTGGGCTTAACCTGCTGCGCTACCTAACCCGACTCTCGAGTAACAATATACTCTCTCAGTAAAAGGAAAGTTGCCCTAATAAAGAATTTAGCTTACAGTTTTTAAAAACACTAGAGAATAAGATTAATCACTAATTCTTTAATTTAGATCTTAAAAAAGACAAGTGTCTCACAAATCATGTTCTGTTGTAACGAGGTCTTCTGAAAATACAAAGATCTCACTGAAAATGTGAAGCAAAAATACAATGTTAGATAAAAGAAAGCAAATACAAATGGTTGTTTGGTTACTGGTAGCTTTTCAGTACCTCCAATACTTCACATAGGTTCCTAGCTATACTCTGTTTAACAGAGTTTGATAGGGCTATTTTATGTTCTTAAAAATTTATTTACTAATTTATTTACTAATGAGATAAAGATAGAAAGAATGAGATCATAACTTTGGCATATTCAATGCTGGAGATCTAACTTGTGACCTCATTCTTGAGAATTAATGTTTACCCATGGCCTTAGGCCATTTTCATTTTATTTTTTTTCCCACTGCTTCCAGCAGCCATTCCCCCTTTTATTTCCCTCGAATTTTTTTTAACCATCTTTATGTATTTGATAAACAGCAAGAAATATAGAGGAAAAGAGAGATAAGAGAGGGAAAGATAAGACACCTGCAGGCCTGCTTCACCACTTGAGGCATCCCTCCTTGCAGGTGGGGGATGGGGACTTGAACTCAGGTCCTTGCACTGGGTAATATATGTGCTTAACCGGTGTGCCACCGCCAGGCTCTGATTTTTCTTTTTTCCTTTATTGGGGGATTAATGTTTTACATCCCGATTTTTCATTTTTATATTTGAGTTTCTCTGTATTCAGAACTTGAAAACCGTAGTGCAAACTGGAATTTCTTCTCTATCACTTAACTTCTTTGAGTCACAGATTTTAAATCTGTGTAAGACAGAAACAAGAATATATGTATTTTGTAGAATTGTGACTAGAATAGGATTCTATTCATATATATACATATATATATTTGTGTGTGTATATAAAGAGACTTACTGGTAACAGATGTAAATTAACTAACAGCACCTGGTATGTATGAGGTATGTAACTATTGCTCTAATGTTGAGTTTTCTAGATATATCAAACTGAATAATGAAAGTAATATTAGACAAGATCGGGTGTGTTCAGGGTGGTATGGCCGTAGACAGTAATATTAGACAATTCATTTACTATTCTAGTGAAAATACCTAAGCTGTCATACTAACATTCATAATATCTGATGAACTCGTAAGAATAAAGATACAGGGGGTCGGGCGGTGGCACAGTGGGTTAAGCGAATGTGGCGCAAAGCGCAAGGACAGGCTTAAGGATTGCGGCTCGAGACCCCAGCTCCCCACCTGCAGGGGAGTCGCTTCAAAAACGGTGAAGCAGGTCTGCAGGTGTCTTATCTTTCTCTCCCCTTCTGTCTTCCCCTCCTCGCTCCATTTCTCTCTGTCCTATCCAACAACGAACAACATCAACAATGGCAATAATAATAACCACAACGAGGATACAACAACAAGGGCAACAAAAGGGGGAAAAAATGGCCTCCAGGAGCGGTGGATTCATGGTGCAGGCACCGAGCCCAGCAATAACCCTGGAGGAAAAAAAGAATAAAGATACAATTACTGTTGTCATTAATACGATCTTTAATAAATGTAATAATGCACCATTTTACAGCAAGCCTTTTTTTTTTTAAACCTAAATAACCGTCTTAAAATCCCCCTTCTCCAATGTCTCTGTAGCGATACAATCTTTTATTTAGGTTTATATATATCAAAGCATTTACTTACAATTATTCATAGAAAACTCTTTAGTGGCTTATTGTCAGCTTTCATAGTGGCATCCATAGATAATACAAAAGAAAAGTGATTTATTTTATTTCATACTCACACTGATCCATCAAACACAACTTATACAGCATAGCAAGGTCTCAGACAGCTTATACAAAAGCAAAATAACTGAAAGTAATTATTCATATTCATATATGATATCTATCTGTAATGTAGGAGCAAAACACACCAACAAAAGATACCCGTTAATAAGAAAGAGGGTTCTGAGGAATTACCAACAGTTTTAGCTTTTCTTATTCCAGAAAGGCATCCTCAGAAATGAATACTCTGTAACTCACATTTCTCCATGTTTCAGTTACTAGAACACCTTAAGAGTTAGTGTATTTTACAATTATCCATTTATCTTAATTTGAAAAATTATCAACAGAAAATTAAGGATGATTCCAGCTTATACAAACACTTACACAACATAATTCCCATGGAAACATAACAACATTGCGTACAAAAACCACTTAAATAAATAAATGCGACCAGAAAAAGAAAGAAAGAAAGAAAGAAAGAAAGAAAGAAAGAAAGAAAGAAAGAAAGAAGAGCCACAGAAGTCAAGCAATTCAATATTAAACCAAGGCCTATCTTTGAATTGCACCTGTTAGCAATTTAGTTTTCTTAAATGTTAACCTTCTTTAAAAATATTTCCATATATTACTTAAGAGGATTGCTAATAAGGTGGAGAGCCTGAGACAAGAAACTACTTGTAAATAATTTTACTGCTAGAATTTTAAGTATACAGCATTCCAATTTGGAGCTTGAACTTGTCTGCTCAAAAGAAAATTTCTATTTAGATCTCATAATATGAGAAATAGGTTACTATAGGGTACCTTCTCAAAACCATCTTAGCTCTTACTAATGTTAACTCATTCACTTTTAGAAGACAGTTTTAAATTACTTCTTGAGAAACTTTTATTTCAGAGGACCTATTTTAGTAAAAAAAAAAAAAATTCCATTAAAAAACAAAATGAAATGTTTTGTTTGTCCCATATACAACCTGTAAGTGAAGAACAGAAATGGTTTGAAGATGGCACTTTAATGTTAAAGCCTAAATATGCTGTGACTTGTAGCCAATTAGTTGAGTAATCTCCCTCTATTCAGTAATTATAGAGCTGGGCAAGATTATGTAATTAATGAAACCTGATATTATGGCTTCGTAAGTCTAATCATAAGATGAATCATTAAATGAACCGTGTGTACAAGTAACATTTTAAACATTTAACTTCATCTAATTGCTTCTTCACTACCAATTGAAGTTTGTCAACATGCAAAGGAATGAAAGGGGCCCTGAGTTTTTAAGTAACATCATGTCTATAGAATGAGTCTAAAACATGAAGATGCTTTTGCAATACATACTAATAAGAGAGAATACCCATTTAAAATATTTTTAAAAAACAATGTTGTAGTTTAAAGTACAGTAATTTGCTTAAATATTAATTCATAAATTGGATGCTGTAATAATATGGTTTATTTTCTAAAGATTCTTTCTTACCTACCTACCAGATCCTAAAATCTGAATGTCAAGTTAAATTAAAAAAAAAAAGAAAAGAATGTCACAAAATTTAATAGTAACATTCTGAGTATCACAGTAATATAATGGAGTTGGAATTTTCTAGATATGGTAGATTTGGGGCATACTTTTACTACATAAATTATTCTGAAGTATTTACCTCCAAATGTTGAAGTCACAAGATAAAATTCTAAACCTTCCTTTACATACACACTCAACTTGAGGCAGTCACTTAAATTTAAATGAAAGTTGTTAAAGCCCAGTCTATGTTGCAAAGCAATAAGCATTTCAAAAGTGGTCTGCAAATATGGTCATAGGTAATTCCTGAATATTGTATTGTTTGCTTCTGAAAGGAAGTCCTGCATTGTTCAGTATTTTATAAAAAGGAATACGTAACACATTGTGGCTCAATCAGAACTAATCTGGCTGCAATATAGCTTAAAATTGTAATGTGTATGATAGAAGACTCTAAATGCATGTTTTTTTTTTTTATTGGGCTACTGGGCAAACTCATCAAGTATTTTTCTACGCAAAAATGTATTATGACTTTTCCAACAACCCTACAGTTATAATTAATGAGAATATAAAAATGTCAAACTCTAAAATTTATTAATGTTTTTATAAAATACAAAACTGAGCTGGTTTGTTGAAAATCTGATAATTGGATTCATTGTCAAATGGTAACATTAAATTTCAGTTCTACAGAACTAATACTTAACTGATGTAATGAATGTGAATATAAACATAATTCTAGATGTCCTTAAATAGAGTCAATATAGTAGGGCTGAGGAGAAAATGCTAAAGGAACTAAAGTAATTTTGTCTGAAGAAGTGAGACTTAGATGATAATTGAGAAGTTTAAAACCCACTAATGAATAACAATGATGGAGAAGGGAGACCAACTACTCTTTCTTTTTACTATTGGCTAAGAGGAAAATGAGTGAGGGATGCAGAATAGCCATGAGGAAAGTGTTGCTAATACAGAAAATTGCAATTCAGACAATCAAGGGATAGACTAAATCAGGCATAAACTAAGAGTTGACTGAAGGAAAGTGATGAACAGGTGCACTTGGACATTCTAGGATTCCCTCTCCCTCTCCCTCTCCCTCTCTCTCTCTCGTATGTTAGTTTAATATGAGAACCTGTAGGAAAAAACAACAACAACATTCTTTTGATAATATATCGTTAACAAGCTCAGATGCTGGTTTGCCATGTTTATTTAATAAAGGGTTATATTTAAAAGTGAATCGCCTAAAGTAGTTTTGGTTAAGGTTGCATAGCTCCAAAGATGGAAGTTTAAATGCACTTTTATCTGCTGAAGAGCAAAATGACAAAGGTATGAATGCTTAGAACAGTCTAAAAGAGTCTCTTGGGTTGTGAGAGTGATACATAATCTCTAGGATAATCCCTCTAGATAACCAACTAGTATGTGTGTACAGATTTTAAGTTCAAGGAGTTAGCTTGGAAGAAAACGAATTAAAAAAAAAACTAATGACATAGTGATCATCATATAACTGGTAGTAAGTTCAACATAAATTTATAAAAGGCAGTATAGAAACACATGGCGGGGTAGATAGCATAATGATTATATTATGCACAGAGACTCATGGCTGAGGCTCTTGAGGTCTCAGGTTCAATCCCCTTCACCGCCATTACCCAGAGCTGAGCAGTGCTCTGGTTTAAAAAGAAAGAAAAAGAAATATAACCTAATCTTAAATTCTAGGAGCTAACTACTTCAATAACATATTCACTTCCATAAGTATGAAAAAACAAAACTTTCTGAAATACTTATCTATTACTTTCAAAAGTTGTATTTATAGAGAAAGAAAACTGCAGTAATTACCTCAATCTACCAGGTATATTGATATGACTTTAGAATTAAAATTTAGGAGTGGAGGGGTAGCATAACAGATATACAAAAAGACCTTCATGCCCGAGGCTCTGAGATCCCAGGTTCAACCCCCAGTACCCACCTACAAACTAGAGCTGAGCAGTGCTCTAGGAAAAAAAAAAGTCAAAATTGAAAATATTTTAAATTAAAATGCTTCCCAAATTTGTGGTAACTTCCACTGAATTTGTGTGTCTTAGCTTTACTTAGTTCCACAATCAGAAACATTGTACATTTTCTGAAACAGTGGGTAGATGGGAGGAAGTTTTACCAAATGCTTTTTCTTATATCCTCCTCAATTAATTCTCTCAAGTAGCAAATTTCCTAATGTTAACTAAAAGCAGACACTTTCAAGATGTAATCAAGGGATTGATGAAACTGAAAGGACTAATTCAAGAATTCTTCCAAATGTAATATGGAAAATGTTCCCATTCCCACAGGTCACTTCACTTTTACTGTAAAATTTATTTTTTCCTTTAGTTCTAAATATAAGAATGTTGAAAGTGAAGAGAAGTTAAATGGTTTTAAGATTTATTTGTGGCAGATGTGGGATTTAATTTTGTCTTAAATTTATAATTCTATCTTTAGGAATAGCCATCTGCATGTCTTTTTATGTTTACCTAACTTTTCAAGTAATTAAAGATATTTGGCTTGCATTATATACAAGCCACAATTGTGCTGGAGTATAATGACTAAACTTCTCACAAAATGTTAGTGCAGGGGCCAGGCGGTGGCGCACCTGGTTAAGCGCACACATCACAAAATGTTAGCACATTACACATCCTGTGCTACAGTGTATAGGCAGTGTGGTATAAATAAAGAGAGAGGCAAACCTAGCTTACAGCCTACTCTGTACTCATGCGTACTTTAGGCTTTACTTTCCACATCTGTAAAGCAGGACTATTAACTATAACCTTTATATGACTGACTGCTAAGGAATTAAAGAAATAGTATATGTATATGTAACAAGTGTCAATACTATTTAATTTCTGTGCCTTCTTCCTATGTCTTACAGTGATAATGCTCCCCCCCCCAATTAGTATTTTAAAAGGGAGAAAATATTTTAGGAATTACAATCAAATCATTTTTTTTTCAACACAATTAAAATCAAGTTCTTCCAGTGATTTGATTCTGATACATATGAGATTAAAGCAATTAATATTAGGCTTTAATTATCTAGTGTAATGTTTTCAAGATTCTTATAATAAATAGTAAAGGTTTTAATTTTTATTAAATGACATTTCATTCAAAAGGATTCAAATGCTTTTCTACATGCAAAATCCTGTAATAGTAGTTAAATATTACTAGATGAATAATTAAAGTGATTTAATATATTTGCTTGTTTTTATGTTTCACACGGATTCTAAAGTAGATCTGTCTGATGTACAATTAAATCTTATTAAAATGATCTGTACTTTCTACTTCTAGAACTCTTCCAGGATTCTACTAAAAACAAAAAAAGGAGAGAAAATTATTTCTTTTAAACGTGCTTGCATGAAATTGGTAACTATAAGAAATCTTAAATTATAATTTTAGTATATTAATTAAAACATTTTATTAGACATTAAAATGTTGAAAACTTAGAATTAACTTGCTCAAACTGAAAGTACAGTATAATGTAAGATAATCCTCTCTCTATCTGCAAAAAATTGGTTGACTTTAAATGGACATTTACCCTTGATACTTCAAATTGGAGAAAGATTATGATTTATTTGACTGAGAGATATATCCTACAAGTGTTTCAAAATGGTATCCAGAAATTTAGTTGAAAGACAGTATTAAAAGAATGAAGTGAAATTTTACTAATAACTTCTACAAAGTTAAAAAGAAAAACAAAATGAAAACTTTATGTCAGAAGACTGAACTCTGTGTTAAGGGTCTCAATTAAAAGGAGGATCAATAAAACAGAAAAGGTAGAAATCCTGAGTACCAGTATTATAGTCTAAATTCTATGCATTCAAAATTGTGTTTCAGTCATCTAGCTGAATAAATGATAAATACTGTAGCATTCAATGCAGATGTTAAACAATAGAAAGCTTATATGTAAATCAGTCACAAGCATTTTAGACAGCAAATTGGAAAGTACAGACCGTCATTAGCTATATTTATAGACAGGAGTATGAGTGACAAAATATTTAGAAGATAAAAACTTAAACCAGTAATTTGGGAGTTTTTGTTTTTCTCTTATTATTATTTTTTAATCTCCAGGAGAAATCTTAGAACTTAACTATGTCCTATCTAGTAAGTACACTAAAAATGGGGGGGGTGTTAAGATCATCATTGTTTGCAAATTGGTAGAAAATAATTTGTGCTTATAAAAAAGTTAATTTGACAGAAAGTTCATTAATCTTAAAAAAAAAAAAAGCATTCAGAGGTTATTCTTTTAGAGACAATTATCAGTAACGAATGAAGCAAAGGAAGCTTTAAAGATGAATTTAAGGATCTGTAATATGTTTTCACTAAAAGGAAAATTCTAATGTAAATGAGTGCGGCTCACATATCAAAGATTATGCAATTAACGGGTAAGAGGAGAAATTATGAAAACTGGATTAATGAAGAAACATAGTTTTGAAGAGGTAAGTCTTGGGCAGGGGTAGATAGCATAATGGTTATGCAAAGAGACTCTCACACCTGAGGCTTCAAAGTCCCAGGTTCAGTCTCCCAACCACCATAAGCCAGAGCTGAGCAGTGCTCTGGGTGGGGAGGAAGGGGAGAAAAAAAAAAAGAGGTTAAGTCTCAAGTCTGCTCCAAAGGGCTAGGTTTGGCAGCAATCACTTCAGTAATGGATCTGGCATGCCAGCTGCATGGTTTTCCCCACAGTGTTTTATGTCATGAGAAGAAGAATCACCAGGCTTTGCTTAGGAAGAAAATCATAGGTTTGAAACTATAAATTATTTTTGAAGTTATTTTAAACAGAAAATGCAACTGTATTTGCATCAAAGATGGCTTATTCAGAGACTGAAGGCTGTAATACTATATTGTCTTAACTATCTACCTACTTAAAAATTCCATAAGTACAGCCCTATAAGTTTTCTGACAAAACCTGTATTTCTTAAATAAATGGATATGGAACATGAACATACATATAAAAATAAAATGAAATGAAAAAAGACTATTTAATTTCTTCTACTTTGTTCTATGCTCTTTTATGAACTTCCAAAACCAGAAACAAAGTAGTAAAATGCCTGGAAGTAAAGGTTTAAAATTTGGAAGGTTACAAGCAGTGGCATTTCAAATTAGGTTTTGGTAGTTCTTCCTTTAGAGCCCTTTGAGACAATGTTTCTGCATTCTCCTTAAAGAGATAGAAAGCAAGAAATCAGGTAGTTGCTTTCTCCTGTGCAAAATTCACTGTCAGGGAATTTACCTGCCAAAATAGTATAGGGAGTGAGAAAAATGTTCAAATTATGGAAGAATGTGTATTCTGTTAGGAAGAGAACTTAAAAGAAGGCTTATTTGTGGCTTATAGACTATTGCACATTCAAACAAAACACAAGAAAAAAGAATGTCCAACAGATAATATGTTCAGAAATGTATCAACATATAAACTAGCTTGTGCCCCCCCCAAAAAAAAAATATGGATACCAGACACCACTGCAGTCAAACCTGTCTTACTATGTTTGTTTTAATGACCTTAAGAAACTGGTCCAAACTAATTATCAGCAATACAATGTTTTTGCTTTTTTTCTTAAAAAAATATTTTGAGACCACTTTTGATACACGCACGCACACACACAAACACACACACACACACACACACACACATAATTCTGTGGTCATAACAGACAAATATAACTTTAGCAAGACTAAACAAAAGTGCAAAACTTAAAAAAATTAAAAAATATGGAAGCATAAGCTAAATTTTTCTGCATAGCTGAAATCTATTTAAAGCAAGTCCATGTTGCAGGGGTGGAAAGGGGGTACTGACAGGAGGATAAAGCAGTTTTTTTAAAATTGTCTTCTGCACATTTAAATGATGCAAAAAATAACTTTACTCCATAGGCTTGAAAACAGTTCACAGACAGTTCATCCCTTTATCTTTAGACACCATGGTTGTGGCAGTGCCGCCCTCTGCGAGGTAAACCGCAGTGCTGGATTTGGAATGAACTGCCCTCTCACTGCCATTGTTGTTGACCTCACAGTCCAGTGGTTCAGTGGAGATGACCCACGTGGAGGGACGCCACCGCTTAAGAGAATAGGGAGTTTTCACTCGTTTCTTGATCTTTTCACCAGATCCTGATTTGCCATCTTGTGTTGACTCACCTACTAAAAATAAATACAGAAAAGTGAACTATGTTAAGTAACCTATCAAAGAGAGGGCTATAACTCGACAACAGATCAAATCAATGTTGCTAACTTATTTTTGAAGTTCATTATGTCAGTTAATATTTTGCTTAACTTAGCAAAGATGTGTTTAAGATTCTTCAACTCCGATATTTGTTTAATCAAGCAAAAAATAAATAAAACACAAAAAGTAAAGACAGAAAAGAAAAATCAGGGGCAGAGGATATAGCATAATGGTTATGCAAACAGACTCTCATGCCTGAGGCTCCAAAGTCCCAAGTTCAACCCCCTCCACCATCATAAGCTAGAGCTGAGCAGTGCTCTGGTGTTTTTCTCTCTCTCTCTGCATCTCTCTCAAAAATAAAATAAATATTTAAAAAAGAAGAAAAATCAAAGCTCTCAGTTATAGTCTCAATCCATAAGTTTGTGATTAAAAATCCTAACTTGGCAATATTCATTTAATCAATTTACTTACTGCTCAAAGTGGACAAAAATTTAAAAGCAACTGGCATATATTTTTCAGAAGGATGGCAAAATGCCAGAGTACAGATTTTCTAGTACTTTCTCTTCCCTGTACCTGAAAAGATGTTTTACTGATAAGTAGCCCAAGCCAGTGGGAAGTATCAGCTGATCTACGTATACCACTAAGTAAGGGATCAGAAGCTACTAACTGGTTTTTTGAGAGCTGAAACTCTTTGGCCCCTCTTAGAGTCCTTGACATCACCATAACACAGGACTTTTTTTTTTTTTTAAATAAATGCTGTCAATGTAAAAGAGAAATTATTTATACAATGGTCATGACTAGAGATTCTGGTCATCATTCTTCTGTGTTTATCTCTTTTCAAGTGTCAAGCGACTAAGTTTCTTCAAAGGGCATGGCACAATGCTATAGGAGACTGAACACTACACTCCTGAAAAAGATGAAAACCTGAGAACAACTTTTATTTCCTTTATTATAATGTTATGAAATTATTTCTGAACTCTGAAGATTTTTAAGGTTAGACTCACAAAAATTATTCTTTTCCTTTAGAATAGTCTAATTACTTTTGAGGGCAAATGAAGTGGTTTACCTCTACAAAAAGTAAATAGCTAGTTGAAACCCAATGTGCTGTGACTTAAGTAGTTACTTAATTGGTCCCAAAGACAAGCAAAAGAGACTGCAGAATCCCTGTACTTACACTGTAGACCGCTGCCATCTAGCACATTTGTGGCTGAAAGATCCAGTGAATTAGGCCTCTGTGCTCTTCTGGGCTTTGATGGGCGAGGATCTGCTACTGTGCTTGGAACACTCTGTGTAAGAGCATCTTGATCTGAACATGGATTACTATTGTTGTTATTAGAATTAGTTCGGCCCCCTTCTAGTGGCCTTTCTCTCCTGTCCACAAGACGATCCAAAACACCTTCATCGTGGCCAGCTTGTTGTTCACGTCTCAGTAAAGGTTCATGTTCATCAGGGCTGGAATTAATATTCAGCCGGGTGTCCTCACCAATGAACTGGTTTTGCAGCATTTCTTGGGCCCTATGTGCCACTGTGTTTGTTGTCTGGCCAGATGGCACTGTCCCGTTGGCATACTGGGTAGTGGCAGCAAGGGAGTTAACATTGTGGTTTCTACCTGCCACACCATTCATGGTGACTGTCACCACATGAGGCTCTGCAGCATTGATTGTATTCATCTTGGCAACTCCAGTTTCTACTTGTTTCAAGTTTGATTTGTGCTTGCTGCCAAATTTCAGCCTGGGCTCTTTTGTTGAATTTTTGGTGTTTAAAGGCAAACTAGTAGGTCTCTTAGGAAGGTTCTGTTGCTTAGGGAGAGGATAAATTTGAGCAGGTGGGACATCAGGAATTAAACATGCTTGGCCATTCGCAGCATGTGTGAAGTCCTGCTGTCCAGTCACTTCAACAGCAAGCTTTATGAGTGGGTAAAGCAAGCTGGAACTGGTGCTGCTCAGTGGGTCTGGCCCACTAAACTGTTTGAGAGAATGTTCCATGAGATTCTCATCAGAACTTTCTTTGAGGTTCTTATCAACTTCTTTTGGGTCCAACTTATTGGTTTCTAAGTCTTCTTCTGTCAGTTGTAAGCAGACAGGGGTCGGCCCCATTGGCTGTGAAATATTTGCGGCATGCAGATTTGTCTCATCTGGATATGGCATCTCGGATATAGTGGTCATGCCAGTGCTTGGAGTGAGGCCAGTGGTGTTTGTGGTGGTTGTGTTGGTGGACAAGCTAGTGACACTTGTTTCAGGGCTGGGGATTCGAGCTTGTGCTTGCTGCCGTTCATAGTTAATTGAGTTTCGGTTCTTTTCCCCTAGAGTCAAAGGTGTGCTGGACACTGAATGCTCAGAGGAAATATTCTTCACAATGCTGTCAGTATGATGGATAGAATCTTCAATATATGAGGAGGAGGAATAATCTGGATATGGACCAATCTTTGGCACACGTCTATTATGTGATAGGTTGCTTAAGAAAAGAAAAAAGTGTCAGGCTCAGAATGTGTATTTATGATAAAAAGTTTTTTCTTTTTTTAATATTTATTTATTTTCCTTTTTGTTGCCCTTGTTTTTTATTATTGTTGTAGTTATTATAATTGTTGTTATTGCTGTCGTTGTTGTTGGAAAGGACAGAGAGACGGAGAGAAAGATAGACACCTGCAGACCTGCTTTACTGCCTGTGAAGTGACCCTCCTGCAGGTGGGGAGCCGGTGGCTCGAACCGGTCCTTGAGCTTCTTTCACGCCAAGTGCACTCAACCCGCTGCGCTACTGCCCAACTCCCAAGACAGTTTTTTCATGTTCAATATTTTTAATTTTAAAACCTGAATTGCTTTGCATTCTTAAACTCACATTATTCTAGAGGTTGTTTTAATATTCTAAACAAATAACCAGCATCAAGCAAAAGCTTAGTAAATGACAGTTTTATATTATTTAATCATACTAAAAAATCCATATAGATGTATTTATATACAATTTTCACTTTTTCTGTGGGGCTGGAGCTCAAATGCAGCATTATGTATGCACATTACCACTGATCTACCTCCCCAGCCTAATTTTCCTTCATTTTTTAGAATGAGAGATTGTGCAGGAGTAGTGAGAGATAAATGACAAAGCTGGCACATCCAATTAAGTGTATATACTACCATGCTGAAGGAACTAGGTTTGAGTCTCGCTCCCCACCTGCAGGAAGGTACACTTCACGGGTAGTGAAGCTGGTCTGCAGTGTCTCTTTTCTCTCTTCCTCTCTATCTCCCTTCCTCTCTCAATTTCTCTCTATCCTGTCAAATAAAACAAGGGGAAAAACTCCACAAACATGGAACAGAAGAAATAGAAATAATACAATCTGGAACCTCTAAGTTTTAAGAAATTTCTTAAATAGCCTTTTTTATTTTCAACCAAAAATCATAGTTCTAACATTGAAGTATTTTTTATTGTAAATTTTTTATTATCTTTATTTATTGGCTAGAGATAACCAGAAATTGAGAGAGATGGGGGAGATAGAGAGGGAGACAGACAAACACCTGCAACACTGCTTCACCACTTGAGAGGCTTTCTATCTGCAGGTGGGGGACCAGGGGGCTTGAACCTGGGTCCTTGTGCATTGTAATGGGTGCTCAACCAGGTGCACCACCACCCAGTCCCCTCAAATAAGTATCTTATAAAAATCATCTGTGTGGGGCTGGGTGTGCTGTGGCTGGTTGAGTTCACACATTATTGTGCATAAGGATTCAGCCCCTAGTCTCTACCTGCAAGGGGAAAGCTTCATGAGTGGTGAAACAAAGAGCCGAAGTTTGGGTAAATTGTATTTATATAAAACAAAAGTCTTCAAAGAGAGGAAGTATTTAAGCAAAATTACATTAGACTGTATGAGCTAATCACTGAACTATTAGATTATCTTAATAGCACTTTTTTTTTGCCTCCAGGCTTATCACTACGAATCCACTGCTCCTGGAAGTCATTTTTCCCATTTTGTTGCCTTGGTTGTTACTTTTGTTGTTGTTGGAGACAGAAATGGAGAGATGAAGGAAGACAGAGAGGGAGAGAGAAGGATAGACACCTGCAGACCTGTTTCACTGCTGGTGAAGCGACTACCCACCCCGTAGGTCGGGATCCTTACACTGGTCTGTTCTCTTTATGCCATGTGTGCTTAACCTGCTGCGCTACCGCCAGGCCCTTACTGTCCTTGGGTCCTAGTTTTTAATACTGACTATGGGTGCCGCCTCCTACCCCGAACACCCAGTGTCTTACCGCTCGTTCTGCATAGCAGTAGACATTGGGTTAACTGTTGGGCTCACAGACTTGTTTCTTTCCCATATCATCATAAGTTCAGCCATCCTCTCCTCAGCACACTGTGCAGTGAGCCGAGCCTCTGCATCCTGGTCCCAACAGTCTTCAATTGTCTCCTTGAGTGACCTTACTGCCTATAATAAAAAAATACATGTCAAACAGTGTAAAATTCATTGAATTTTTTTTAATGACATGAGAGAAAAAAGAAATGTTTTCTTTAGATAATATTTTACATAGCTACAATAAATATTTTAGACATTAGAGACTTATTAAGGGGCAATATTTCTCAAAAGATGAGACACAAGTAAGCAAGCTTAACTCTTTGAAGAAATATGCATACAAATAAGTAAAGGGAACATGTCATCTATAGTTCTTAAAGGTCACAGGTTTATTCCTTCAGTGATTCATGGCACAGTTGTTAGAGTGACTAGTCACTATTCCACTTTAAAATAAAGTTTTGAGTTTGATGGAACTTTGGCACCAGAATATCTTCAACAGCTAGATGAATTTGATCTCCTTTACTTCTAGTGATATGTTTCATCCCAACAGTAAAACTTAAAAGGCTTAACAGTTTCTTCTTTTTTAAACTGTACTTCAATAATAGAATCAAACAGAACACTGTGTATTCACATATATCAGCAGTGAACGGTATTATTATTTATTTTCCTTTTTGTTGCCCTTGTTTTATTGTTATGGTGGTTATTATTGTTGTTATTGATGTCGTTGTTGGATAGGACAGAAATGGAGAGAGGAGGGGAAGACAGAGAGGGGGAGAGAAAGATAGATCCCTGCAGACCTGCTTCACCACCTGTGAAGCGAACCCCCTACAGGTGGGGAGGCGGGGGCTAGAACAGGGATCTTTACATCAGTCCGTGTGCTTCGTGTCACGTACGCTTAACCAGCTGCACTACTGCCTGACCCCCGACTTTGACATTTTTAAGACTACAGGCCAGCTATATTTTAGAATGTTCCATAATTTGCCTGGTGGGGGCTGGGTAGTAGTGCACCTGGTTGAGTGCGCACATTACAATGTGCACTTGGATTCGAGCCCCCAGGCCCCAGCTGCAGGGGGAAAGCTTCATTAGTAGTGAAGTAGGGCTGCAGGTGTCTGTCTCTCTTCCTCTCGATCTCCCCTTTCCTCTTGATTTCTGGATGTCTCTATCAAATAAAGATAATTTTAAAAACCTGAATATTAAAAGGGGCTGGGTAGTGGCACACCTGGTTGACTACACGTTACAGTGTGCAAGGATCCAGGTTCAAGACCCCCGTCCCCACCTGCAGGGAGCAAGCTTTTTGAGTGGTGAATCAGGGCTGCAGGTGTCTCTCTATCTCTCCTCTATCTCCCCATTCCTCTCAAATTCCAGCTGTCTCTATCCAATAAATAAAATAAAGATAATAAGGGAGTCGGGCGGTAGTGCAGCGGGTTAAACGCACGTGGCGCAAAGCGCCAAGGACCGGTGCAAGGATCCCAGTTCAAGCCCCTGGCTCCCCACCTGCAGGGGAGTCGCTTCACAGGTGGTGAAGCAGGTCTGCAGGTGTCTATCTTTCTCTCCCCCTCTCTGTCTTCCCCTCCTCTCTCTATTTCTCTCTGTCCTATCCAACAACAATGACATCACTAACAACAACAATAATAACTACAACAATAAAACAAGGGCAACAAAAAGGAATAAATATTTTTTAAAAATAAAGATAATAAATTTAAAAATGAATATTTAAAAAATAATGATTTCCCTAATGTTTGCTCATGATTAGATCTGAAGTATACTTCTGGCTGAAAAATCACAAATGAGAGGCTCTGTTCTGCTCATTGCATCTTATCAGGTGGTAGAGTTCAGATTTGTCCCACTGATCATTTATTTGTCCCATGATCATATTGTGAACATGACTGAGCTGATTTTGGACAAGATGCTTTACTCTAAAGTTCTATTTTTCAACTTTATACTATTTTTTTTTTCTATTTCAAACAGTGTTTAGAGGGAGTACTCAAAGCCTTTGTAAACATACTGTTATGTTACTTTTCACTCACTAGTTTTAGCATCCACAGATGCTTCTTGATTTACTTCTGTTGTTTTTGCCAACAATAGTAATTTAAAAAAGGGGGGAGCAGGTTGTGGTACACCTGGTTGAGTGCACGTGCTATAATGCTTAATGACCTAAGTTCAAGCCCATGCCACCTGCAGAGGGAAAGCTTTGCAAGTGGTATAGTAGTGCTGCAGGTCTCTCTCTCTCTCTCTCTTTCCCTACCCTCTTCATTACTGGCTGTCTCTATCCAATAAATTAAGATAATAGAAAAAAAATTTTTTTAAAGTTAGCAAGTCCATACTAGAGATGCATAGATAAGGGACACATAAACAAGAAATGCAAAAGGTCTATAATATGCAAAGATACTTAATATTATTCACTATAGTGTGGACAGTATATTAGTTAAGAATATTAGGGGTGAGGGTAGATAGCATAATGGTTATGTAAACAGACTGTCATGCCTGAGGCTCCAAAGTCCCAGGTTCAATTCCCTGCACTACCATAAACCAGAGCTGAGTAGTGCTCTGGTAAAATAAATAAATAAATAAAAATTAGTTCAGTGCTGGGGAGATAACTCGAGGCCCCAGGTTCAATGCCTGGCACCACCATCACTGAGCTGAGCAGTGCTCTGTTTTTCTCTCCTATAAAATAAATAAATAAATACTTATTTATATATATCAATAACAACAACAATAATAACTACAAGGACAGTGAAAAACAACAAGGGCAACAAAGGGGAATAAATATTAAAAAAATATGTGTGTTGCAGTTCCCACTTACATGTTAAAAAGAATATAAAACTTGATTTTGCTTAGAATATTTACATATAATTTCATAGAAACTTTATAGATCTACACAAGAAAATTAATAGTAGTTGTTTCTTTTGAGGGGCTTCTAGATGTTCAAGATGAGTGTCTGTTTTATATTGCTAAAATAATTTTATTTCTTAAGTATTTTGTTTATTTATGTATTTATTTTAATGGGAAACATATAGAGAGAATAGGAGGGATGGGGAGGAAGGTGGGGGGAGGGAGAGAGAGAGAGAGGGAGAGAAAGGGAGAGAGAGAGAGAGAGAGGGAGAGAGAGAGGGAGAGAGAGAGAGAGAGAACGAGAACCAATCCAGAGCACTAGCTGGGGACTAAACCTGGGACCTTAGAGCCTCATGCATGAGTTTTTTGCATAACCATTATGCTATCTCCCCAGCCCTCTAAAAGTATGTTTTCATTCTTAAACTTTGAATTTTTACCAATTACATGAGAAGGCATTAACCAAATAACATTTTGGAGTAGGAAATAATAAAACACATTTAAAAAGTCCAAAAAGGAATGCCATCTTCAATTTCTATTTGCCAGTGACCCATTTTCCCTCTTCATAGGAAATCAATATTACTAATTTCTTGGGTATAGATCCAGAGAAACTTTACTGAGAAAAAGTTATTTATTTTGGATGCCGAGGCTTCACACTTTTGAAGCTGTACCTGGCATGCACTTTTTTTTTCTGTTCAGATAGAGGCAGAGAGAGAAACAAATCAAAAAAGAAGAAGGGGGGGGTAGGGGGAGGAGGAGGGGAGGAGGGGGGAGGGGAAGGGAGAGGGAGAGGAGGAGGAGGAGGAGAAGAAGGAGAAGAAGGAGGAGGAGGAGGAGGAGAAGAAGGAGGAGGAGGAGGAGGAGGAGAAGGAAAAGGAGAAGAAGAAGGAGGAGGAGGAGGAGGAGGAAAAATGGGGCATGGTTGAGTATACATGTTTTGATTTGTCACAACCATTCAAAAGGACCTAGGTTCAAAAGCCCCTGGTCCTCACCGGTAAGAGAGAAGCTTCATGAGTTGTGAAGCAGTGCTGCAGATATCTTTCTCCTTCTCTAGCTCCTTCTTTTCAGTTTCTCTCTGTTCTATCAAATAAAAGACAGGAGAAAAAAAAAAGGAAAAAAACCCTGGTGACAATAAAAATAAATAAGTAAATAAATGAGAAAGCTAAACACCACAGTACTGCTCCATCATTCCTGAGGCTTTGCTTGCATGCTGCTTCAATGTGGTGTTGGGGCTTGAACCCAGGTCCTCATGCATTGTAAAGTTGCTATGTACTCTAGTGGGTTTTATCTTCTGACCTACACTTTTGTTTTACTAATTTAAAACATTTTAATATAAAGTTATCTTAAATGGTGTGTGCACTTATACTGTAAAACCTGAAAGTATAAAAATGGTATTGGTGAATTCAATATTAAGAGACAGCTATAATTAACATTTCACATCTGTCTTTTAGACTATTTTCTACCCCTTCATTTTTGTCAGAAAACTCCCTGGGTTTTGAAGTAACAGTTTAAAATCTTTCAGGCAAAGAATGAAAACATATTTATAAATGGGCAACATGAGGAAATAGTGTGAGGAAGCTGATCAGTATCTTAACTGATGGTAGATACACAGCCCTGCATGTGATAAAGCTTTAAGTGAGTGGGTACACATACCTCTAACACACAGAGAGAAACCAGAATGCATGTAAAAATGATAAAGTATACATAAAACAAATGGGTTATGTTAGTACCAGTATTTTCTTTTTTTATTACCCTATAATATTGAAATGGGAGAAAATGAATAGAGTTCACAGGATCTCAATTCTTTGTGTTACTATGATTATCTCAGATTATATCAATAAAAATTAATAAAAATATCAATAAAAATTAATAAAAATAATAAATAAAATCTTTCAGGCAACTTCAGGTGACTAGATAGAGACCAGAGCACTGCTCAGCTCTGGCTTGCAGTGGTGCTGGGAATTGAACCTAGGGCCTTTAGGTTTCAGGCATGAAAACGGTGTACAACCCAGCCCCTAAGAAGAATTTTCTGATAAAAATGAAGGAGTAGAAACTAGTCTAAAGGACAGATGTGAGATATTAACTATCACCATTTCTTAATATTTTCAGGATAAATATACATGGTTCATATGCCATAGTGGCAGACTCTGCAAGATACTTCAAAATGAGGAGTCCTATTTGTTCTGCTGTTTAAAGCAGTTTAAAGGAGAGGAAGTTGAATTTTACGAACTAAAATTTTTGAAGAGAAAATTTTCTTTGAGGAATGCTCCACTGTGAAGCTGGCACATCTAATGAATTCCTGGCAAGGAATTACTCTCAGCTGCTACCAACGTTCTTTAAGATTCATTCCAGTTTCCATAGTAAGTATATGGTTAGGAGGGAATCTTAGGGCTATGTACTTGGCAATAGCTCTCCTACTGCCTCATCCTTGGAAATTTCAGTATCACTTGAAGCAGAAGCTTTCCTTGAAGGTAATCTACTAACAAATGACTAATGAAGAACATACTCCATGAAAATATGTATGGCAACATCTAATATACCACTCTAGTTTATCTGTGACATGATGCCAATCAGTGTAAGTCGATACAGTAAAAATATTCTATTTCAAATACACATTTTTTATTCCCCTAACACTGGGGTCTCATAGATCCTTGAGTCTACTGCTTTGAGCTTATTTTTATTCCATTGTTTTAAATTTGCACTGAAAGAATTACAGGAAGAGAGGAGAGATACCACAGCACTGGATCTTTCTTCTGTGCTGTGATTCTATGTGATGCCAGGAACTTAGTATAATACCTACCATGCAATTTATCTCCTGGCCCCAAAATGCAAAATTTAAAAATTTTAATCTTATAGACACCCTACTGTTGGATAGTATGCCAGCTCCCCCTGGCTTCTGCTTAACCATATGCCTATATAGGGATAGATTTAATCCCATTCAAAGCTTTGGTCTATTTACATAAATCACTTTTACATTTACATAAAGCACTCCAGGGCATTGGTGGTTCAGTGATAGGATTCTCGCCTGCTCCACCCCCTCTTTGTCACACCCTGATCCCCTCCTTGTCACACTCTGATTTTCACCAGTCACTTTTCTCTCCACCCTCTCTATGTCACATCCTGTTTCCACCCTACTTGGCAAGTATATATAAAGACAGCATTGTGAGTTTTAGGGTACTTGAGTTTAGCTTAGCTCATCTTAGATTGTGCTGCATCCTGCATGAACAAAGAGATACTGCCTACAGCTCAACCATGAGTCCCTGGTCGTCTGTTACCCACCCGTGAAGCCAGCCTGGCGAAAACAACATAAACCATCGAAAACAACACCCTACAATGAAAATGTGAAAATATGCACTGGGGAGACAGCGTAATGGTTATATAAGAAAACTTTCGGGAGTCGGGCTGTAGCGCAGGGGGTTAAGCGCAGGTGGCACAAAGCACAAGGACTGGCGTAAGGATCCCGGTTCAAGCCCCGGCTCCCCACCTGCAGGAGAGTTGCTTCAGAAGGTCTGCAGGTGTCTATCTTTCTCTCCCTCTCTCTGTCTTCCCCCTCCTCTCTCCATTTCTCTCTGTCCTATCCAACAACAACAACAACAATAATAACTACAACAATAAAAAAACAAGGGCAATAAAAGAGAATAAATAAATAGTAAATTAATTTTAAAAAGAAAGAAAGAAAGAAAACTTTCATGCCTGAGGATCCCAGATCCTGGGTTCAATACCCAGCACCACTATAAGTCAGAGCTGTCTTTCTCTGTAATTTTTTTAAATTATTTTTTTGTTGACTTATTTATTTATTTTTGCACCTCCAGGGTTATCACTGGGGCTTGGTGCCAGCGCTGTGAATCCACTGCTCATGTATCTTTCTCTTTTTTTTTTGGACAAGACAGAGTAAAACCAAGAGAGGAGGGGAGATAGGGAGAGAAAGATAAACATCTGCAGACCTGCTTTACTGCTTGTGAAGCGACCCCCCAGCAGGTGGGGAGCTGGGGCTCAAACTCTTGTTTGGGTCCTAGCACTTCCTACTATGTGTGCTTAACCTGCTGTGCCAACACCCAAGCCCCTCTGTAACTTTCCCTCTGTCTCTCTCATTAAAATAGTTTTAGGGGGGCTGGGCAGTAGCACAGCGGGTTAAGTGTACATGGTGCAAAGCACAAGGACCGGGCATAAGGATCCCAGTTCAAGCCGCCAGCTCCCCACCCACAGGGGAGTAGCTTCACAGGCGGTGAAACAGGTCTGCAGGTATCTATCTTTCTCTCCTCCTGTCTTCCCCTCCTCTCTCTATTTCTCTCTGGCCTATGCAACAACCAACCACAACAAGGGCAACAAAATGGGAAAAATAGCCTCCAGGATCAGAGGATTTGCAGTGCTGTCACAGAGCCCTAGTGATAACACTGAAGGCAAAAAAGAAACAGAAAAAAGAAAGAGGGAGCTTGATAGTGTCTGGTACATGGTTTTCCAGCATAAGGATCCCAGTTTGAGCCCCCGGCAGGTGGGGAGCCAGGGGCTTGAACCGGGATCCTTATGCTGGTCCTTGGGCTCTGCGCCACATGCCCCACATGCGCTTAACCACTGCACTACCACCCGACTCCCCCGATAAATAACTTTTAAAGCATCTATATTTTACAGATGTTTATAAAAATACAAGGAGCTTTCATGAAAAAAGGGTTATCCAATAATTACATCATGCAATAGAATAGAGATGAAATGGAAAGAGAAATCTATAGGGGCTGACATGAAAAACTTGCCATAAAGGGCTGGTGAAATAGAGATTGTATAAAATCAGTGTTGGACAGCCTTAAGTATTTCTCTTTCTTTTCCTTTTTTTTTTAATTTCTTTATTGAAAAATGTAAAACATTCTTTAAATGTTTTACATTTGACAATAATATTTCTCAGTTTTTCATATAATAATACAACCCCCATTAGGTCCTCTGTCATCCTTCTTGGACCTGTATTCTCCCCCCCCACCCCTATAAATGAGTCTTTGATGTAATTTCTACATTGTGAACTGTATGTTTAATAACAGGATTAACTTTTTTTTATAGCATAAGAGACTTCACACATGCAATTCCAACCACTCCAGGGTGAATACTTTTTTTTTCTTTTAAACTTTCCATTACAGATTGAAAGAAATTACAACAATGGAGAAAGAGACAGCACAGCACCACTTCATATTCCATGGAGCTTCCCTCAGTGCTAAACTCCATGGTACTTGTATGTGGTCCCAGGGCTCAAACCCAGAACCTCACATATGGTAAGGCATACGTTCTATTGAATGAGCTAGATCCTGTACTAATAAGCAGAATCTACAGGCTTCACCTTGGTATTTTTAGTTCTAGCTTAAAATTCTGTTAACTATCTGGTATGTAAATCTGGAATAATCAGCATTTTCAGTATCATTCTTAAGAGAATAAGATTAAATTTCAATAGCGTTTAAAATTTTAGTATACTAATTTTCCCAGTTGATATTTAATCTTACAAACTTCAGGATCTCTAAATACCTTACATTGGGATATCTGAAACTGAATAAAAAATAAAAATGGGAAAAAATATTAAAAAATAAAAATGGGTACATTAAAAAATCGGTAGGTTAGTTGGGTTTCTGACATCAGACAATACTAAGAACTGTTAACATTAAAACATATTCAGTTATAATCCATTGTTTTAATAATCAATTTTTTTCTTACCAGGCTATTTTCTTTCCAAGCTTCTGGGAACTTAGGTCTCTGTTTTTCCCTAGACACCAGAACCTGCATGTCTTCAAAAGTGGGATGGTTTCCAACTTCTGTCTGAAAAGCCATTTGATATTCTGGTACAGATTCACCTGTATATATACATACATACATACATACATATATATTCATTAGATGTACTTAATATGTGAACTCAGTTTAGCTAGAGTATATCAAGTGTCACAAGCAGGGCTACAGGTGTCTCCCTCTCTATATCCCACTCCCCTCTCAATTTCTCTGTCTCTATCCAATAATAAAAAAATAGAAATATTTAGAGGAAAGAAAGGAAGGGAGGAAGGAAGGAAGGAAGGAAAGAAAAAAGGAAGAAAGGAAGGAAGGAAAGAAAATTTTTTCCTCCCGTCCTACCATCCATCCTTCCCTTGTGGCATAAAAGAATGAACCCAAGATTTCACACCTGAAATGTAATATCACAGAGCAGCCACTCCAGGCTAATGATTTATTCTTTATTTTCAGAGAGACATAATGACAGAGAGCAGAGACAGGGTGCAATAGCACCACACCGCTCCACCATCCATGGGGCTCCTTGTGTCCTTCATGCTGCCCCCATGTGTTGTCACAGTGGAAACTGAGGGCCTTGCACACGCTAAAGTGCATTCTTTACTGGGTGAGCTATTTCCTGGTACTTTATTATATTCTTAAATCACACTCGTTCTTTCTTTCTTAACATAGCCTTTGCAATATTTCATACTTCCTTTATGATAATATTTCTTTCAATTTCTCTTCCCACAATCTATTACATTTTTAAGAGTGTCTTTTCTGTATCTTAACATTTTCCCCACTATACTGTGATATGTCTGTCTTCTCCCTCTCTTTCTCTTTTTTAAATATTTATTTATTCCCTTTTGTTGCCCTTTTTGTTTTATTGTTGTTGATACTGATATCGTCATTGTTAGATAGGACAGAGAGAAATTGAGAGAAGAGGGGGAGACAGAGAGGAGGAGACACCTGCAGACCTGCTTCACCACCTGTGAAGCGACTCCCCTGCAGGTGGGTAGCTGGAGGCTCGAACCGGGATCATTACGCCGGTCCTTGAGCTTTGTGCCATGTGCGCTTAACCCGCTGTGCTACCACCAGACTCCCTCTCTCTCTCTCCCTCTCTCTCTCTCTCTCTCCCTCTCTCTTTTTTAAGAAGGGAATGGGGAGATAGAGAGGGAGAGAGACAGAGAGACACCTGCAGCCCTGCTTTACCACTTGTGAAGCTTCCCCCTGCAGGTGAGGACCAGCAGCTAGAACCTTGGTCCTTGCATACTATGTGTGCTCTTAACCAGGTGCACCAACGCCTCGCCCTGTCTTCTCTATTCCACACAAACGTCTACCAATGATGTTCTCCATTCAAACTCAAACATCACTCCTCAGTTTCATTTCCATTAGACCTTTCAATTATATCTGTTGTTATCAATTTTGGCACATGACTCTTTTTTAACACTGTCTCTAAGTACTATGATTACTTGGCTTTTTCACTATTTTAATGACCATTTCTTTCTTTCTTTTTTATTTTTATTTATTTTTTAATATTTATTTATTTATTCCCTTTTGTTGGCATTGTTTTATTGTTGTAGCTATTCTTGTTGTTGTCATTGTTGGATAGGACAGAGAGAAATGGAGAGGGGGAGAGAGAGAGAGAGAGGGAGAGAAAGACACCTGCAGACCTGCTTCACTGCCTGTGAAGCGACTCCCCTGCAGGTGGGGAGCTAGGGGCTCGAACCGGGATCCTTACGCTGGCCCTTGCACTTTGCGCCACGTGTGCTTAACATGCTGCGCTGCCACCCAACTCCCTCTTTTTTACTTTTTATGACCATTTTTTTTCTTTAAGAATAACTTACAAAAAAAAAAAGAATAATTTACATACATGCTCTCCCCAGCTATCAATTTTATTCACCATTTTCTCGTTCTTCACTTGTCTTCATTTTAAAATGTCTTTTTTACTTCATTTTTAATATGTAGAGAAAGAACACAGTACTACTCCAGCATATGAGGTGGTAGAGGGTAAACCCTCATGCATACAAATCCTATGCTCTCTGCTCAGAGTCACCTCTCCAGTCACTGCTGATTCTGATGGTGGTGTCTGAGATTGAGCCTGGGGAATGAGAGCTGCTGACATAAGCATTATACTATCTTCTTGATCCCCCACCCCCTACACTTTAATTATTCTCATAGGAAGTGTATCATTCATAAATTGTCAATTAAAATTCCTAAATAATCATTTTAATCATTTAACCTTAGTGCTTTCAACATTCTTTTTACGCTTATCAATTCATACAAGAAACTGACTTGGTCGACTATTAGTAGCACACCCAAAGGTCTCCATGATTTAGGACAATGTAAATTGCCCTTCTCCCCCTCAAATTCCTGGATACCACTCTCACTGCTTGTTAGATCGCTGAATATTTCTCAGTTCCTTAGAATTTTCTCTTTCTTTTTTTTTTTATAGGTCAGAGAGAAATAGAGGAGAGAAAAAGAGAGACACCTGCAATACTTGCTTCTCCCCATAGGTGGAGGGCAGGGGTTTGAACCTGGGTCCTTGCGCATGGCAACCAGGTGCATCACTGCCAAGCCCCCTAGAGTTTCTTTTACACATTGCCACAATCACTGATTCTCTTAGTTTTCTCTCATATGTATCCATTCTTCTGAATTTTGTATCTAAAATTATAGGATCTTTTAATCTCTGTTTTTGTTGAATAGTTCCATTTTACACGTGCCCAGTGCTCCAACTACTTCTTTTTGCTATGCTCTTAATTAAGTCAGTCTTTTTTTTTTTTTTTTTTTTGTCTCCAGGGTTATTGCTGGGACTGGGTGGCTGCACTATGAATCCACGGCTCCTGGAGGTCATTTTTTCCCATTTTGTTGCCCTTGTTGCTAATGTTTCCATTGATGTTGGATAGGACAGAGAGAAATCAGGAGAGAAGGGGAGACAGAAAAGGTGAGAGAAAGATAAGACAGACCTGCATACCTGCTTCGCCGCTTGTGAAGCGACCCCACTGCAGATGGGGAACCGGGGGTTCGAACCGGGATCCTTATACTGGTCCTTGCGCTTTGCACCATGTGCGCTTAACCTACTGCACTACCACCCGACTCCCAATGTCAGTCTTAAATGATAGAGAACCTATCTGTCAAATGACTTGTGTATACCAACTAGAACACTGAACAAACTGGTTGTTGCTCTAAGTTTTTATATAGTCACAGGGCTGCAACTATAATAGGAGAAAATTCTAACTCAACTATTGCACAATGAGCATTACTTTACTGAAAGAAAGGTAAAGAATATAAAGACAGAAAGAATGAAAGGAAAGAGAAAGAAAAAGTTTGCAGTACTTCATTAACTGCCTCACTTACTCAATGTTTTAACTCCTAACTGTATCACTCAGAAAACATTCTAAAAGTACCTTATTAAACGCTCAGAAGGTGCATAAGTAAAATGATGATGGCTAAAGCAGAGACCAAACTAAACACAAACTATTATAAACAGTTAATTAAACAGCCAGATGTAAACTTGGAATACTATTTAAAGCTTTTGTGCCCCAACTCACATCATTCTGCCAATAACGTTTCTGAACACTAGATGGCAATGAACTAAAAGGCTTATGTTGCTACCAGGGTTATCCCTGGATTTCAGTGCCTTTAGGACAATGCCACAGCTCCTGGAAGCCATTTTTAGTTATTTAATTTTTCCCCCTTTTTCTTTTCTTTTTATGACAGAGACAGAGAGAAACAGGGGGCAGGAGAGAGAGGTGGGGGAGAGAGAAATAGAGGCCCTGAAGTATTGCTCCACCACTCACTCGTGAAGCTTCCCCGCTGTACTTGGGCAGCAGGGGTTTAAACCTGGCTCTTTCTTTGTACATATTAAGATGAACACTTTACTAGGTGTGCCACCAGTGAGCCTTGAACTAAAAGATTTAAATGAAATTAAAACCATACATTAAAAAAAATATATATATATATATATATGACTTATTTAACACAGGAGAGAAAGACATAGTAGCTTTACATAGAAACATGTCAAATTTTCCTAGCAGCTCTTTTACCTGGGAAGAGGTCGGTACACCTCATAAATATCTCCCAGTAGATCAGCCCAAGTGCATACATGTCGACTTGTTTCAAAGCTGATTCACAGTCCCTTAGGTTCACAGCTCCTTCGAGAACTTCTGGTGCCATGTATCTGATTGTGCCAACCTGATAAATTCACAAAAAAAACAAAAAACAAGTAGAGCATTCTTCAAGGCCATTAGATCACAAGTTATTTATAAATTTTAAGTCAGAAATATGCTATTTGACCCTAAGAATGTTACAGGGGTCTAAGTCCACACTGCACCCACTGCCAAAGTTCTCTTCTATCTTCAACCATCATAGTTCCCATAGTCTTAGAGATAGTCCACTTCTCCTTTCGTAAGTTCAAGTGTTTCAATTACCTATACTCCCCATATGAGCACAACATTTAAACTTACTAAACCCATTTTTTTCATCTACAAAATACCTTTCTTGAGTAATTAGTGATAAATGCATTCTACCAAATACTATTCATTAATCAAAAAGAATGAGCTAGGTCTTCATATGTAAATCAGTGTAGAAAAAATCTGTAAGACACACTAAGACGATGGCAAAACATTACATACACCATTTCATATTCTTTTATTTTTCCCCCTTTTGTTGCCCTTGTTGTTGTAATCTTGTTGTGGTTATTATTGTTGTTGATGCTGTTCGTTGTTGGATAGGACAGAGAGAAATGGAGAGAGGAGGGGAAGACAGAGACGGGGAGAGAAAGACAGACACCTGAAGACCTGCTTCACTGCTTGTGGTGATTAACAGTGATCATCAAAGGATAACTATCCTATTTTAAACTTGGTAGCTTTGCTTTTGCTTTAAAAATCAGTTCTCATAGCAGCACAGTTTGTACTTGCCAGAACTTGGAAGAAACCCAGATGTCCAACATCAGATGAGTGGCTAAAAAAACTGTGGTATATATACACAGTGGACTACTAGTCGGCTATTAAAAATGATTAATTGTCTCCTCTGCATTCTCTTGGATGAAACTTAGTATGTTGGAATGACAACCATTTCCTTAATGAATTGATGAAATTTATACAGTATCTTCCCATAACGCACTTTTAAAATTACTAATATTTTATAATTGAAAGCAGATGTGAGTAACTGACCTGAGTAGTGGGTCTTTAATTACAATTCATTTTGTTTTTTATTTTTATTTATAAAATGGAAATACTGACAAGACCATAGGATAAGAGGGGTACAATTCCACACAGTTCCCACCACCAGAACTCCGTACCCAATCCCCTCCCCCTTGATAGCTTTCCCATTCTTTATTCCTCTGGGAGTATGGACCCAGGGCCATTATGGGGTGCAGAAGGTGGGAGGTCTGGCTTCTGTAATTGCTTCCCCACTGAACTCATTTTGTTTTCTAGGAATGTCAACATGATACCTTTTGCACAAAATTACCTCACTTATGGCGGCATTATCTTCTTCCCCTGGGCGGACCAGCCTATTTCCAGTCAGTCTCATGGACAACCCAAAGTCACTAATAACACAAGTTCCATCATTTTTCACCAGGACATTTCTGCTGTTTAGATCTCGGTGGGAAATTGCAGGTTTATAATGATCTGTTTAGAGAAATTCAAATATTCATTAATGTTTAAATGCATAATTATATATCAAATAAGCATACAGATAACAGGGACTACATAACATAGAAGACAGTGCTATTTTTGTAATTCTTCATTTTCATAAAAAAGGCCATAAGAAATCAAAATTTCAACTCACCATCATTATTTTCTATTACAACATAAGCGCACTGCATGTATAGTTAATCTTCAAACATTCAGCTATTGCCATTTCTAGTTCTAACAACACCTTCACTTTTTTTTAAATCTTTTTTATTTATTGGGTAGAGACAGCCAGAAATCAAGAAGGAGGCAGGTGATAGAGAGGGAGAGAGACAGAGAGACACCTGCAGCTCTGCTTCACCACTCGCAAATCTTTCCCCCTGCAGGTAGGGACTGGGGGCTCAAACCTGGGTGCTTGCACATTGTAATACGTGCGCTCAACCAGGTCTGCCACTACCCAGCCCCCCACTTTTTATTCTTTATTGTGGGATTGATGGTTTACAGTCAACAGTGAAATACAATAGTTTGTACATGCATAACATTTCCACACAGCAATACAACCCCCACTATGTCCTCCTCTGCCATCATGTTCCAGGACCTGAGCCCTCTCCCCCACCCCAGAGTTTTTTACTTTGGTGCAATACACTTTCACTTCTAAGGTATCAAAAGGAGACAATAGGGGCCAGATGATGGCACATCTAGTAGAGAGAGACTGTTAACTATGAACAAGAACCTGGGTTCAAGTCCCCAACCCCACCTGCAGGGGAAAGTTTCATGAGTGGCGAAGCAGTGCTGCAGATGTCTTTCTATCTCCTCCCTTTTCAATTTCTCTGTCTATCCACTAAATAAAATACAAAGGGGGAAAAAACCCACCCAAGTTTGTCTTAGAGACATAGCTAAATCTCATGGCAAAAATGTAGCATATGTGCTCAGCCAGGTGCACCACCACCAAGACATCCCCCCCACCTCAATTCTTAAAATCAAACTATAAATGGTTTTGCAGTTGACTGGGAAAAATTGAAGGAGTTGGTATGTCTTAACATATGTGAAAACCTATTTTCTGACTTTACAAAGTAGAGTACAATTATACTCATTTTATTGCCTGTTTATCACGAGACTAAACACTCTGTGAAGACAGAAAGAGAATGTTTTATCTGAATTTAAAAGGCTTGGCACATAGTAAATGGGCCTGGGAAAAAAATATAACCCTAGTCTCTCATCAGACACATAACATACTTTCTTTTCTATAGGAAACCTTTAACAAGACTTACATTAAAATAATCTATAACCGTCAAAAAATTTTAAATTTTGTAGTATAATTTTTGAAATGTAAACCAGCGTCCTAAGCATATAAGGAAATTCATCAAACAACAAAGATAAATGATAAATTTATGCAATGTTTACATTTAGGTACAGTATTTAAAGTTATTATTCTCATTAATGAATATTAGACCTCATTTTCACTAACAATAAGACTAAAGACAGTGTTTCCTTTCCTATTCTGTACAAAAACCACAACATAAGTACGTGTGGTATAAGCTAGAGCTGATCTTTATATGAAACAGCTGTTGCAGAGTATCTGTATATTAATACTAATCACTATCAATGACCAGAGGGCACTGAACTCCAACTCCATCAGGAACCAGAAAGAAAAGAAGAAAAAAGGAGGGACATTTGGATGTAGTAGTATGTGTGACTTGGAAAGGAAGAGAAGATGGGACCTTAAAGAGATGGGCAAATATATCCAAATAGAGATAGATGGTTGCAGATTAATAGTTAACGCCTATCTGCAACCTTGGGAGAACTGTTGCAGCTTACAGTGGAGGGGCTGAGCATCCAGAGCTCTGGTGGTGGGAACTGTGCGGAGCTGTACACCTTATAATTCGGTAATACAATTAGATCGTTAATTTTAAAGAAAGAGCACTTTTAGGAAAAAGAGAGGTGAATCATAAGATTCATCACTAATGTAAAGAGGAAAACTATAAGCTGCCCTTTTGGGCCTTCTTTCCTCTTAAAGTCATCTTTGATATTAGATTTAGTCTTTTTTATTACTTAGGGAGAAGTATTCAAAGGGACAAAGGATGCAATGATTTTGCCTATACAAGAGCACTGGACTAGGAAACCATCTCAAAGGGATGAGGGCTATTTTCTGGTTTTTGTTTACCTGCTGCCAAGATTTTTGTTGGGGATCTACAGCTGCATGAATCCACTGCTGGTGGATTCCTCTTGTCATTCAATAAAGACTACAAGGTGCACACACACACAAACAGAGAGAGAGAGGCCATAGCACTGCTTCAGCATTCATGCAGGTGCTCTCGTGGGGTGGCCAGAGTCCTTGCTCAAGGGAAAGTGTGCACTCTACTCAGCCCAAGACCTAATATTTTAACTACATTGAAGAATAAAACCTGAGTGGTCTAGGAGGTGGCATAATGGATAAAGCATTAAACTCTCAAGCATGAAGTCCTGAGTTCAATCCTCGGCAGCACATGTATCAGAAAGATATCTGGTTCTTTCTCTCCTTCTATCTTTCTCATTAATAAATAAAATGTTAAAAAAAAAAAAAGAATAAAGAATAAAACCCGATGAGAAACAACCCTCTGAGTATCTTTAGAAACACATATCAAAGAACTTGGAAGAGTGTGCCATGCAAATGAATTAGCAATATTCTGCTTCCTTTGAGTGATCTACACGTTATTTCTTTGTTAGGTGGTGAAAGAGTAAGACACATATTAGAAAAATAATTCATAGAGCTGAGTCTTTGATATGCGGACTCTCTCAAAAGCCTAGACCAGGTAGATCAGAAGCAACCAGTGGCACAGCTATATACAAGATACTGGGTATAATACAGCAAACCCTAACAAAGGGACTTTTCAAAGTTAACCCAATTACCAAATGTGATAATAACAATAACTATCCATTGTCTTCTTGAACCCTAAGCAGGAACCTCACATTTCCACTATAGAGCCTGTATTTCCCCCAGTCCTGGAACCTTAGGGTAGGGCCCACTTTCCTGCATGCTTCTACCAATTCATATCAAATAATATTGCATTCGCTGATCACAACCTAATCAACGCAACGAGTGCCATCTCAATATGCTTCAGCTCAGACTGTGTCCAAAGACTTTAGGTGTGGAATGACAACCCTTCAGCTTCATCACTCGGGTGAGACCTTTCCTTTCATAGTATTCTCTGATTCCATCCCAGGTAGTTCACTTCCTAACAAAGTCCCAAAACCTAGATATAGACCAGGTTCTGTGAGACAGAGCATATGTCCACACATATCCATAAACTAGTGCAAAATATATACCTGAAAGCAGAAGTACACTAGAGTTTTCAGTGAGTACCCCCCAACACTTCATCTCTACTATTCTAACCTTTGGGTCCATGATTGTTCAACAATTTGTTTGGCTTTGTATGTTAACTCTTTTCAGCCACCAGGTTCCAGATGCCACAGGATGCCAGCCAGGCTTCCCTGGACTGAAGACCCCACCAATGTGTCCTGGAGCTCTGCTTCCCCAGAGACCCACCCTACTGGGGAAAGAGAGAGGCGGACTGGGAGTATGGATTGACCAGTCAACACCCATGTTCAGCGGGGAAGCAATTACAGAAGCCAGACCTTCTACCTTCTGCAACCCACACAACCCTGGGTCCATGCTCCCAGAGGGATAGAGAATGGGAAAGCTAGTGGGGAGGGGATGGGATGTGGAGATTGGGTGGCAGGAATTGTGTGTACCCCTCCTATCCTATGGTTTTGTTAATGTCTCCTTTCTTAAATAAATAAATAAAATTAAAAAATAAATAATTCATAGGAAGAAACAATTATAAACAAACATGATCAACTTCTTATTCCTAGGCAAAAACAGCTAAATAAATAATGTTATTATTCTTTGCTACAAAACTATGCAGTATAACAAAGGCTAGGGTTCTCTGGGAAAAAAAAAGTGAGATGACGGGAATATCTAAGTGAGTAGAGTGAATAAACAAGCAAGTAGACATGTAAAACTTAAAAAAAAAATGGAAGGGGGCCAGGTGGTGATGCATCTGGTTGAGCACAAGTCTGCACAAGGACCCAGGTTTAAGTGCTTAGTCCCCACCTACAGGGGCAAAGCTTTGTGAGTGATGAAGTAGGGTTGCAGGTATCTCTCTTTCTCTCTCCCTCTCTATCACCCCTTCTCTCTCAATTTCTGGTTGTTTCTATCCAATAAATAAAAATAATAAAAAGGTTAAAAAAACAAAGCTGATATGACACATTAATTTTTGATTGACTGATTGATTTACTTATTTATTTTCACCAGAGCACTGCTCAGTTCTGGTTTTTGGTAGTGTGGGGGTTTGACCAGGGATTTTGGAGCCTCAAGCACAAAAGCCTTTTTTGAATAACAGTCTCCCTTGCCTCACTTTAAATATTTTAAGCAGTTAAGAATGGGAATACTTCACTAGAGAAAGACAGAAACAGACTGGGGGTATGGATCGACCTGGCAACACTCCACTCATGTCCAGCAGAGAAACAATTACAGAAGTCAGACCTTCCAGCTTCTACACCTCATAAAGACTTTTGGTCTTGGGAGTTGGGTGGTAGTGCATCGTGTTAAGCGCAGGTGGCGCAAAGCACAAGAACCAGTGTAAGGATCTCGGTTCAAGTCCCCAGCTCCCCACCTGCAGGGGAGTCACTTCACAGGCAGTGAAGTAGGTCTGCAGGTGTTTATCTTTCTCTCCCCCTCTGCCTTCCCTTCCTCTCTCCATTTCTCTCTGTCCTGTCCAACAACGATGACAACAATAATAACTACAACACTAAAACAAGGGCAACAAAAGGGAATAAATAATATATATTATATATAAGCTAAATAATACATATATATATATATAATATATAGACTTTTGGTCTATACTCCCAGATGGGTAAATGTTAGGGCAAATCTATATAAATATGGTTGTAGAAATAATAGTTGGGGGCAGGGCGGCAGCACAGCAAGTTAAGTGCACATGGTGCGAGGTGCAAGGACCAGCGTAGGGTTCAAGCCCCCGGCTCCCCACCTGCAGGGGTTCACTTCACAGGTGGTGAAGCAGGTCTGCAGGTGTCTATCTTTCTCTCCCCATCTCTGTCTTCCCCTCCTCTCTCTTTTTAAAAGAATGGGAATACTTAAAAATTAGTTAAACAACAAATTATGGACATGTGAGAGCACATATACTCAGGGTTTTTTTTTTATTTCCTTTTGTTGCCATTGTTGTTTTATTGTTGTAGTTATTGATGTTGTCGTTGTTGGATAGGACAGAGAGAAATAGAGAGAGGAGGGGAAGACAGAGAAGGGAAGAGAAAGATAAGACACCTGCAGACTTGCTTCACCACTTGTGAAGTGACTCCTCTGCAGGTGGGGAGCCGGGGATTCAAACCGGGATCCTTAAGCTGGTCCCTGCGCTTTGCACGCTGCGCTATACTCAGTTTTTAAGAAATGCTGGGAGTCGGGTGGTAGCGCAGCGGGTTAAGCGCAGGTGCTCTCAAGGACCGGCATACAGATAGCAGTTCGAGCCCCCCGGCTCCCCACCTGCAGGGGAGTCACTTCACAATCAGTGAAGCAGGTCTGCAGGTGTGTCTTTCTCTCCCCTTCTTTCTCTCCCCTTCTCTGTCTTTCCCTCCTCTCTCCATTTCTCTCTGTCCTATTGAACAACAACATCAATAACAGCATCAATAATAACTACAACAATAAAACAATAAGGGCAACAAAAGGGAATAAATAAATTAATAAAGAAAAATCTTAAGAAAAAGAAGAAATGCTAACATTGGGTACTGCTTTAGAACAATAACTATGTCTAGATAAAATTTATATTTGATGGCACTCAGCGTTTTCAGCCAATGTTTGGCCTAAATCCTGCTGAATCATGCAGGCCTTAAAAGGGGGGGATTTAAAAAGACCTTTTAAGTTCTGTGCTAAACCATCACTTTAGAAGACTTACAATAATATTTGAGAATATGACAACACAGTTTAAACGGCTAAGGTGCTAAAGCACTAAAGCAAATGCATCCAGCTGCTGACATGGGCAATAACACCGGTCAACTCGATATTCAGGAAAAGCGAGATGTCATGATAAATGAGCTAATAAATTATTCAGGGAAAATTATTTATACATGAAGCAGCAGCTAAAAAAGATGATCCATGCTATTATACAGTGGAACAAAGATCTTAGAAACTGATACATTAAAGATTCTCTTCACTACAGAGGTCAGAGAGACTGAAAAATATCATGGGCAATAGCAGGAAGGAATGCTGGAGAAAGCAGAGACAGGATTTTCACAGCAAAGCTCATTTAGAGATGCCTATGATACTTTGAAACCAGGTGAGAAAGGAAATGCATTAAAGAGATGCTCTGAACAGTCTGCAAAAATATGCATGAACACTAAAGAAAACTCTATGCAAGGCACACAGACACGTAATTTGGAAACACTGGCAGAGACGGACAGAGAGCATTCTGCTCTCCCTACTTAGTAACAGATCCTAATATTACTAAGGCAGCAAAAAATGAAAGCAAAGCAAAACAAAAAAACTATGCTCTCAGCATCTTTTGCAGAGAAGTATGATAGTTAAATGCGAAGTAAATTTTGTGAAACAAAGCATAAGCTTAGGAGGGGGCCTTGAGGCACAAGGGGTCATTTTATTTTCAACCCTTCCTTTCTCCTGCTGAGCAGAATAAAGCATGATGTGTAAGGTGACCTTGAAAATAAAAGGCATATAAGGAGAATAATGGAGAGGTGTAAACGCCTGAGGCCGTAATAAATAGTATGGTGCTGCCAAACTAGTTTTAGACTCTCTCCCAAATCTATACATGAGAAAGAACACATTTGTTCATATTCAAGGGATTGTTATTTTCCACCCTGATCGATTTGGCCAAACCTAATTCTAGCAAATTTCTCTAGTTGTTCAAGGTATCTCTTTAGTACTTTTGCTTTCTCATTTGGTTACCAAATATACCTCACATCAGAGGCACCTCTAAACTAGCTACCAGAGGCACTTCTGTGGGATTTGTAATAAAGACCATCAATCAGTGGGAAAACGACCTATGTGATGTTAAAACTACAGAATAATGCATTATAGTTTATTTAAATAAGCAACATAAACACAAGAAAAACATAGCCAAGTGATATGTTTCTTAACTTTAGTTCACACATGGATTTGAAAAAGGATCTAAGGAATTAAAATACTATTTTATAAGTAGTCCCAACTGTATATTTTTGCAAGGAGAATGTTTAAAGCCTCAGTCACATTTTCAATGGAATCCATAATTCTGAGCCTGAAATTATTTTCCTTAGTTTTTCTGTTACATTTCAAATGCAATTCCTCATGCCAGACATTTCAAAACAACCGTCTAACACCAACTCTGGTATAATGTAAAATTTACTTTGAAGATGTGATTATAATTTTCCTTGTTGAATTTTTTTTTTTGACCCAGATGAGCATCATTAACTGTCTATTCATTCTTTTACCTCCTCGTGGTAGTTCTGTATGAAGATATGCCAGTCCTCTAGTCACAGAATGAGCCAGACGGCAAGAGCTTACCCAGTCACTTGTGTGGAGACTCAAATATTTGCATAGAGACCCCTAGGTAGAGGGGAGGGGGGAAGAGAAGTGAAATTATTTTTACAAGAATACAAGAAGTAATATAAATAACCTTAAAATAATTTGCACAGATTTAATGAATTTTGACATTTCAGGGGGAAAAAAAAAAAAAGAAAGACGTTTCTGTAGGTAGAGGGAGGAGGTCAGTATGGAAAGGATAATTTTTTAAAAAAATTTTTATGTTTTATTTTTATTATATTTATTTATTTTCCCTTTTGTTGCCCTTGTTGTTTTCCATTGTTGTTGTAGTTATTATTGTTGTTGTTACTGATGTCGCCGTTAGAACAGAGAGAAATGGAGAGAGGAGGGGAAGACAGAGAGGGGGAGAGAAAGACAGACACCTGCAGAGCTGCTTCACTGCCTGTGAAGCGACCCCCTGCAGGTGGGGAGCCTCGAGCTCGAACAGGGATCCTTACGCCGCGCTTTGTGCCAAATGCTCTTAACCCGCTGCGCTACCTCCCAACTTCCTGGAAAGGAGAATTTAAACATCAATTTTGATTTCTTCAATATTAAAAATTACGAATTGTAAAAAATTATGAGTGGTTATTTCATTTTAAATGCTTCTTTGATTTACCAAATAGAGGCAAATATAATCTTTTTAGAATCTTTCTTTAGGGACCGGGTAGTGGTGTACCTGGCTGAGCACACGTTATAAATGCACAAGGACTCAGGTTCAAGCCCCCAGTTCCCACCTGCAGGGAGAAAGCTTCACAAGTGGTGAAGCAGAGCAGCAAGACAGCTGTCCCTCTGTCTCTCTCTCTATCTCTCTTCTCAATTTCTGGCATTATTTATCCAGTAAATAAATTTTTTAAAAGATTTTTTTAAAAAAAGAATCTTTATATGTATCTCTCACCAGTATGAACATATGTTGCTATCTTTCACAAGAAGAAAATAGAAGATTTCTGTAAATACGTATGTATTAGTGCTATTCAGAGTGCTCAGAAAAATTAATGAGTCTAAGATGAGAAGCTTATGTCAGACTGAATGTCAGCCAAGGCACTACTTCTTTTTCCAAGGAAGCCTTGCTGAAAGAGAAACGGGGTGGGTGGGCACAAAACAGTAGATTTACATGCTGGAATGAGAACCTCATTTCACTCAGATCATTAATAACCAGATGTAAAATAGCATTACAGGGGTTCTCCTGAAAGTCTGATAGACAGTTAAATGTAATGCCAATGTATGTATTTATTTATTTTATTTTTTAAAAGAAACTTTATTTTTTCCCCTTTTGTTGCCCTTTTTGTTTATCATAGTTGTTATTATTATTGTTGTTGTTGTTGTTGTCAGATAGGACAGAGAGAAATTGAGAGAGAAGGGGAAAACAGAGAGGGGGAGAGAAAGACAGACACCTGCAGACCTCGTTCACCACCTGTAAAGCGAGCCCCCTGCAGGTGGGGAGGTGGGGAGCCGGGGCTCGAACTGGGATCCCTACGCCTCCGGTCCTTGCATTTCACGCCATGTACATTTAACCTGCTGCACCACTGCCCAGCTCCCACCAATTTTTTTATTTTTATTATTTATTTATTTATTTATTTAATTTATTTATTTATTCCCTTTTGTTGCCCTTGTTGTTTTATTGTTGTAGTTATTATTGTTGTTGTCGTCGTTGTTGGATAGGACAGAGAGAAATGGAGAGAGGAGGGGAAGACAGAGAGGAGGAGAGAAAGATAGACACCTGCAGACCTGCTTCACCGCCTGTGAAGCGACTCCCCTGCAGGTGGGGAGCCGGGGTTCGAACCGGGATCCTTATGTCGGTCCTTGTGCTTTGCGCCACCTGCGCTTAACCCGCTGCGCTATAGCCCGACTCCCCAATTTATTTTTTATCAAGAACTTACATTGGGATAATACTCCATCACAAGCAAATACTCCATGCGTCCATCTGCAGTGACTCTCTCATCTCCAACGATAAAATGGGCAATGTTGTCATGTTCCATTAAAGGCACTCTGTAAATATTTTTCTCATTGATAAAATTCTGACGGTTTGCAAAGGAAAACACTTTTACAGCAACTGGACGTTCATCCAAGGAACCTTTATATACTGCTCCATATCTCCCCCGGCCAATCAGCTGCAAATTTATGTTGAAGAAAGCAAGCTATTAATTCATATAATAAGTGAGTAATCTATTTACTAAATAAGTATAAATTAATATATATCCCATACTAGCTATTGACCACCATTTAAATTACTCCATTATCACAAAACTAGAAAGTAACACTTTTTTTTATCAATTTAACTATTAAAATATTTCACTTATCAACAAGGGCAACAAAAGGAAAAATAAATAAAATTAGAAAAAAAATTTCACTTATGTACTTATTGGATATATATAGAAAGAGAGAGAGAGAGAGAAATTTATAGGGAAGGTGGCAGACAGAGAGGTAGAGAGAGAGAGAGACATCTGCAGCACTGCTTCACCACTTGTGAAGCTTTCCCCCTTCAGGTGGGGACCAAAGGCTTGAACCCAAGTCTTTGAGCATTGAAACTAAAACAACAGAAAATCTGTAACATTTCTAGTACAAAGAAGAGAAGAGGATCTGGGGACAAAAAAAGATATTGGAAAGTGAGGGAATTTGGGAAGGGGCTAAATACTTGCTCACTTACTTAAAGATGGCCATTTTGGTCAATACCAGGCAACCTCATCACCTGGGGTACCAGAAGGGGATCTCTGCATTCCCCCACAGATACTATGGACCTAGTCCACTAACAGATCACACTCTTTACTACCACCAGTCCATCAGGAATGTCCTCACTGTCTTTTTGTGGGCCTCTCAAGGACACTATCCTCACTACAAACCAGCAGTGATAAGGACTGCCCCACAAGGAGGACTGGCCCTATAATATGTGCACCCTAAAATGTTGCCAGCTATAACCATGGCCTGTGAATTCAAACTGACAGGTAACGAGGTTTTACAGGCTCCTGTGCTAATAATTATGAATGAATATACACGGGCCCCCAATCAGATTGATATGGTAACCCGTTAACTATATTTATATGCTTTTTTCAAGAGTGGGAGACACTCTCTGCCCTAACCTGGCTTTAAAGTTCTTTTCTCTACTCTGATACCAGCCACCCAGACAATATTTCTAGTCTGCCTTCATGTTACCTATCAAGCTCAAGCAAAGATTACTAAAGTTCTGGGCTCCTAGGAATATACCCAAACTAGACATTCTAGCATTCCATTGAGTATATACCACATCCTTTTTTACTCAGTCACCTACTATGCAATATTTAGGTTGGTCCTATATTTTGACTACTGTGAGTAGCGCAGCTATAAAGACAGAGGTGCAATCACCCTTTCAAATTAGTGTCCTCATGTCCTTTGGATATCTGCCTATTAGTGTTATGACTGAATCATAAAGTATTCCCATTTTTATGCTAAGACCCTTCATGCCATTTTCCACAGGGGCTACACCAGTTTACATTCCCACCAACAGTATAAAAGTTTCTTTTCCTTCACACTCTTACCAACACTGGTTTCCAATCTTTTTTTTCTTTTTCCTAGCACATTTTCTTTAATAGCATCCATTGCACCTTTTCTTATGTCCTTTTCTATTTACTTTTTCTCTAGAACTTTTAGTAAAACTTGAAATTGTAGACAATTATTGATCTGTTTGTAGACTTTCCACTAGAATAAAAACCTCAAGAGTTGGATGTATATCATTTACTTTTATTCTCAGTGCCTAGATCAGACTTATGCACAGAACTGATATTTAATAAATGCTCACTGAATTAATAAAAGAACATCTTAGTGAGAGAACTAAGTTACTTTCCTAGATTCTCCCAGACACACTATTACAGCAGACAAGACGTTCCATAATATGAAACAGCAATCTTACCTCTAAGAGTTTCAGATTATCTAAGTCAAGAGAAGGCTCTGATGCTGCCGCTTCCATCATGTTCATACTGTGAAGACCTTGTTTACGGTCTCCTAAAGAAGTAGGAAAAAGATGTCACTAATGCATGGCTCTCTTCAAGTAAAGATCTTTATATACTTTTTACTATATCACAGTTGGAGAACTACAGGGGGGTTGGGGGCCCACATGGTTAAACATCCATTTCCCATGCACAAGGACCCAGATTTGAGCCCTGGCTCGCCACCTGGAGGGGGAAACTTCACAAGCAGTGAAACAAGTATTGTAGATCTCTGTCTCTCTCCTTTTCTATTCCCCCTCCTTCTCAGTTTTCTCTGTGTCTTATAAAGTTAAAAAATAAAAATAGGGGGCCAGGTGGTGGCACACCTGGTTGAGTACACATGTCACAATGCTCAAGGACCTAGGTTTGAGCCTGGGGGAAAGCTCTGTGATTGGTGAAGCAGTGCTGCAGGTGTCTGTTTCTTCCTCTCTATTTCCCTCTTCTTTCTTGATTTCTGTCTCTATCCAATAAAGAAAGATAATGAAAAAAGATAAAAATAAATAATAAAAATTAAAAAAGGAAAAAATGACTGCCAAGAATAGTTGTTGTCAGGTACTGAGCCCCAGTGATAACCCTGGTGGCAATAATAAATAAATAAGGAGAACTACAACAGGTTAGAGAGGAATATTTATGCCTAATTAAAATGAGAATGGAACCATCTATTAAACTAGAAATCATCTACAAGTGAAGATGAATGATGAAAATTGAATTCCAGGGGCCAGGAGAGAGAGCATAATAGTTATATAAAGAAACTCTCATGCCTGAAGTTCCAAAATCCCAGGTTCAATTCCCTGCACCGCCATAAGCCAGAGTTGGGCAGTGCTATAATAATAATAATAATAATTTTATTATTTTTTATTTCTTTATTGGGGGATTAATGGTTTACAGTCAACAGTAAAATACAATAGTTTGTACATGTGTAACATTTCCACATAACAATACAACCCCCACTAGGTCATCTTATGACATCATGTTCCAGGACAAATAATAAATGTTTTTTAAAAAGAAAATTTAAAGGATGGGGGTATAGCATAATGGTTATGCAAAGAGACTTTCATGCCTGAGGCTCTCAAGTCCCAGGGTCAATCCCACACCGTCATAAGCTAGAGATGAGCAGTGCTCTGGGGTTGGGGAAAAAAAAAAGGAAGCAAAGCAAAGAAAGAAAATTTAAATCTCCAGAGAATTCTGGAAGATTGTTCTAGCAATAGATCTAGTTTAAAACTCTAAGAAGCATTACAGAAACATTAAAGAATGTTTTGTTAAGTTATTCTCATGAGTCCATGAGTGATTTCCATAAAAAACAAAACAAAATAAATTATTAAGCTTAAAATTTATCACAAGCGGTGAGGTAGGTCTGCAGGTGTCTATCTTTCTCTCCCCCCTCTGTCTTCCCCTCCTCTCTCCATTTCTCTCTGTCCTAACGACAACAATAATAACTACAACAATAAAAAGGAAAAATAAATAATAAAAAAACAACAAAAATAAAAAATAATAAAAAATAAATAATAAAAAATAAAAAAATAATAAAAATAATAAAAAAACAACAAAAGGAAAAATAAATAATAAATATAAAATATGTGAAAAAAACTTTATCAGAACCAACTAGACATCTTTTTGACATTAGGAGAAGATTGCATAATGGTTATGCAAAGAGACTCTGATGTCCCAGGTTCAATCCCTTGTACCACCATAAGTAGAGCTGAGCAGTGTACTGGTAAAAAACAAAAAAACAAACAAAACACACACACACAAAACACTATTATTTTTTACTAGATGTGAAAGTGGTATTGGGGTTATATAGATATACTTTAAGTTCTTACCTTTGAGATATAGAGCTATGATAGCACAATGAGAAAAGTGGTGTTTTTTTTTTTTTTTTTTTTACCATTGAACAAAGAGATATATAAAAAAGGAGGAAATAAATTCTGATTAAATGGTATTTTTGATTTAAAAATTGGACAAAATTTTTTTTACCTGTCAACATCCTGTATCCAAAGCATAAGGCAACTATCAAAACAGCTAATACAGAGACTGATGCCAAAGCAATGATTATTGTCTCATCTCTGCTAAATGAATGAGGTGGACCTACAAGAAAAGAAAAATGCAGTCATTTTCACAAAATTATTTTGTTAGATATAACAGGTTACCCTTTAGTAATGCTTTATCAGTGCAGTCAAGTGAACAGATTTTTTATCAGAAATAAAAAAATCAATAAGCTTGTAATAGCTGCAAATTATAAATGTTTATAAGCATGTGATATGTATGTTTAGTCTTGTAGATTTAGAACACCAAAACCCCTACAGATGTGCTCCTAATTTTGAAATATCAACTGTATGTGTGAACAGCATAGAATGGCATGCTATTTAAGAGAACAGTCCTTGGAATCACACTTGAACTTGTTTTTCTTTTCTATTTTTTTTTCTTTTTTTCCTCCAGGGTTACTGCTGGGGCTCGGTGCCTGCACTACGAATCCACTGCTCCTGGAGGCCATTTTTCCCATTTTATTGCCCTTGTGCTTATGGTAACTGTTATTGTTGTCATAGCTGTTGTTGTGTTGGACAGGACAGAGAGAAATGGAGAGAGATGGGGAAGACAGAGACCTGCTTCACCGCTTGCGAAGTGACCCCCTGGAGGTGGGGATCTGGGGGCTCGAACCAGGATCCTTATGCTGGCCCTTGCACTTTATGCCATGTGCTCTTACCCACTGCGCTACAGCCCAGCTCCCTTTCTTTTCTACTTTATTTGATAGTACAGAGAGAAACTGAGGAGAGGAAAGGGGGAGATACACACCTGCAGACCTGCTACATCGCCTGTGAAGCATCCCCCCTGCAGGTCTGGAGTGGGGCTCAAACCCCAGTCCTTGAACACAGTAATATGTGCACTCAACCATGTGCACCACTGCTAGCTGCCCACACTTGATTTTTTAAAAATTATTTATTTATTTCCTTTTGTTGCCCTTGTTGTTTTATTGTTGTAGTTATTACTGTTCTTGTCGTTGTTGGATAGGACAGAGAGAAATTGAGAGAGGAGGGGAGACAGAGAGGACAAGAGAAAGACACCTGTAGACCTGCTTCACCGCCTGTGAAGCAACTTCCCTGCAGGTGGGGAGCCGGGGGCTCCAACCAGTTTCCTTACTTATTAATTTACTTATTATTTATTTATTTATTTATTTACATGCAAAAGAAGAAGAACCAGCGTATCCCCAATGTTGAGGGTTGAACTCAGGTCCTTGGGATTTGAAATCCAAAGATCAGGCTACCATGTACCCTCCCAGGCTGCCACAGGTGATTTCTGTCCTGATTTAAAAAAAAAAAAAAAAAGATTTCAAAAAAGATTATTTATATTATTTATTTACTTATTAGTGAGAAAGAGAAAGGGCATGGGAGAGAAAGAAAGCAAGAGCGAGAGGATTAGAGCATCACTGCCACACTTGGGACCCCATGCTTGAGAGCCCACTGTACCACTTCCAGTGGCTTTCAGCAAATATGATGTTTTATGTTATGTTATTTTATTTGTTAATGGGAGGGATAGGGGAAGGGAGAGAGAAGGAGAGAGAGAGAGAGAAATAGAAAGAGAGAGGGGACCAGACATGACTCTAGTACATGTCCTGCCAGGGATCAATCTTAAGACCTCATGCTTGAGATTGAGAGCCTACTGCTTTATCCACTGTGCCACCTCCCAGACCAAGCTAATATGACTTTTTTTCCTACCAGAGCATGACAGTCTCTTTGCATAACTTTTTAATAATTTTTTTAATTATCCTTTATTTATTGGATAGAGACAGCCAGAAATCGAGAGGGGAAGGGGACATAGAGAGGGAGACAGGGAGACATCTGCATCCCTGCTTCGCTGCTTATGAAGCTTTCCCCCTGCAGGTGGGACCGGAGGCTTGAACCCAAGTCCTTGTACATTGTAACATGTGCACTCAACTAGGTGTGCCACCACCCGGCTCCTTCTTTGCATAACCTTTATGCTATCAACCCCCACCCCAAATAAGACTTTTCTGAGTTTAAATCTCTCATTTGAGAGGTGCTTTCTGTTTCACAAGTCTTTGGTGAGGCTTGGAGAGAATCTAAACATTTAGTGAAGTGCTGAGCATGCGTTGTTGTAGAAGAAAGTTGAGAGGAAAGCACCCTGAGATTAGGCTGCCCACTGTCATTTTCAGTTTTAGGAAGCGGGGACAAGCTTCCTTTGTTCTGATCCAGGAAGACCAGGTAAAACCATTTCCCTCTCCTTTTCATCCACCTCTTCTCAGCAGAAGAAATCTTGGAAGAGCCAGGAGTCCTCTCATAACAATAAGAGGTTAATAAGCCTTTGCCCCTCGATTTTCATTTCCTCTTACCTAGAAAGACACAATACTTGCAAGTGAAAAGCATAGGGCAATCATGTACTTTGCCTGATACCACATGCCTTCACAGACAAATATTTTGCTACTATTAAATTGTCCATACGGAAAAAAAAAAAAAAAAAAATTGTCCATACGGTATAGACTTCTCCTATCATGAAGTAAATTTCTCCTATGTTGTAAACAGACCTCCATTGGGGGTAGGGAAGTAGATTGTGTGTCTGTGTGGTGTGTGTGGTGTCCCTGTGTTCACTCTATCTCCCTCCTAATATCTCCAACACCAATTCTGAAATAAAATTAAGTTCCTTCTTTTCCCCTGTGCAGGGGTATTGTTTTATTTAAGCTAATATTATCAGGAAATAGTGATTATGTTTACTAATATTGTCATTATTGTAATCTAGTGAAAACAAACTTCAGTTAAAATTAAACTGGACTGCAACCTCAATTCTTCTACTTACTGTATGACATTGGGAAAATTTCTTCTCCTGAGCATAAGTTTACCAGGCAGTAGTACACCTGGTTAGGCACATACATTGTAGTGTGCAAGGACCCTGGTTCAATTTCAGTGCCTGCACCACAAATCCACTGCTTCGGTGGCCATTTTTCCCATTTTGTTGCCATTGTTGTTATAGCTATTGTTGTTGGATAGAGCAGAGAGAAATTGAGAAAGGAGGGGAAGACGGGGAAAGGAGAAAGAAAGCAGACCTGCTTCACCGCTTGTGGGTGAGGTGAGTTCATGAGAACTCTGAAATGTGATGGGCAGAAAAAAATAAAGTATCTAATATTGAAAAAGATAAAACTACAAAAGTTGAATAAGGGCAAGAGACTGGCATACTTTAATGATGACTCTTTAGTCACTATCAGGCTGCCCCATCAGCTGGGGCCCTAATCGGGGAGTCCTGAGATTCCCACACAAGCACGATGAGCCTGGACCTCGAATAAATTTCTCTCTCCATTATCATTGGTCATCTCCATCAGGAACAACACAATGGATCCCTTTGGGGGCCCCCATAGGACCCTGCCCTCAATGTAGATCAATAATGGTAGAGAATATTCCATCCTCCAAAGGGAGATTGGATAACATACTTTATCTACCACCTGAAAAAGATGGGTCCTGAAATTGGTGTAACTTGGAATGTTCCTACTGATGACCATAGAATGCAAGTTCGTACCTACAGGGATGTAGAGGTTACATAGACTCCCACACTGAATATAGACCCCAAATCAGATCAAATAGATGGGGTTTACAGTCAACAATATTTATATACTTTTCCCATATTTAGGAGCTACTCTCTTTCCTGATCCAGCTTTCTAGCCCTTTTTCCAGCCATGATATCATCTCCCCAGACAATAACCTGGGTCCACCTGCATATCAGATGTCAGGCTCAGGCAAAAAACTAATAAAGTCATAGGCCCTTCAGAATATACCTAAAATATACCTACTAGCTATTTCCAAAACAGAGACCCCAAATCTTCATCTGCAATATTCCAGCCTTTAGGTTCATGATTAATCAACAATTTGTATGGCTTTGTATGTTAACTCTCTTTTCAGCCACCAGATTCCAGATGCTACCATGATGCCAACCTGACTTCCTTGGATAGATGACCCCACCAATGTGTCCTGGAGCTCTGTTTCCTCAGATCCCTACCCCACTAGGGAAAGAGAGAGAGAGGCTGGAAGTATGGACTGACCTGTCAATACCCATGTTCAGCGGGGAATTACAGAAGCCAGACCTTCCACCTTCTGCACCCCACAATGATCCTAGGTCCATAATCCCCCAGGGGGTTAAAGAATAGGAAAGCTATCAGGGGAGGGGATGGGATATGGAGCTCTGGTGGTAGGAATTGTACCCCTCTTACCCTATGGTCTTGTCAGTGTTTCCATTTTATAAATAAATTAAAAAAAAATAAAAATAAAACTTTGAGAGGAAACAACAAAACAGTCTTCCATGGATGCAAGCTGAAATCAGTCTTGTAGTCAGAGAGAAGAATGCATCAGTGTATGTTTATGGACAGTAGTTTCTAGTTCTGTATAGGTGTACCTGCATAGCACACCCACTAGCAAGCTGACACCATCTTCCAACATAGGACACTGGGTCCCCAACCCCTTTTAAATGCTTCCCACCTCTCCTTTTAAAGCCCTTTGATCTGTTGCAATAGAATATAGATGACTGGGAGTCGGGCGGTAGCGCAGCGAGTTAAGCACACGTGGCACAAAGCCCAAGGACCAGTGTAAGGATCCCAGTTCAAGCCCCCGGCTCCCCACTTGCAGGGGAGTCATTTCACAAGTGGTGAAGCAGGTCTGCAGGTGTCTATCTTTCTCTCCTCCTCCTGTCTTCCCCTCCTCTCTCCATTTCTCTGTCCATCCAACAACAATGACATCAATAATAAGTACAACAATAAAACAAGGGAAACAAAAGGGACTAAATATTTTAAAACAAAAAAAAAAAAAAAGAAGAATATAGCTGATTAGGGGGCCAGGCAGTAATGCATCAGGTTAAGTGCACATAGTGCCAAGTGTAAGGACCAGTGTAAGGATCCTGGTTGGAGCCCCTGTTCCCCACCTGCAGAGGGGTTGCTTCACAAGTGAAGCAGGTCTGCAGGTGTTTATCTGTCTTCCCCTCCTCTCTCAGTTTCTCTCTGTCCTATCCAACAACAGTAACAGCAGCAATGGGGAGACAGGGGGAAGAAAGGCCTCCAGAAGCAGTGGATTTGTAGTACAGGCAGCAAGCCACAGCAATAACCCTGGAGGAAAAAAAAAAAAAAAGAAATATAGCTGATTAAAGTTTCATCCTGCAGCCAGCACTATAGGTCACCTATGAAGGCATCTGCCATGCAGGCAACCCAGGCTCAAACCCTACCTCTCTACAACACTGGGGGAAGCTACATTGCTGCAGGACCTCCCCCAACCTCTTCTGTCTAAGAGTCGGCCCAGAGTGATGAAGCCCCCATGACTACAACTAAAATAACAAAAGTGATGGTTTCACCTGTGTTTTCCCTTTCTTTGTTTCTTGTCTCATTTACCATGATTCCTTCAAGTTCCATCCAAATTGTAGCAAAAGAATAGATTTCCCCATTTGTCACAGCTGATCAACATTCCACCGTACATATGTAGTACAATTTCCTCAGTCGCTCACAAAGCAGATTAAGAGTTTCAAGGACTTGGTCCAACACATTTGAGTTATCAAGTTTGTGAGCATAGAGATATTCATATTATTCCTCTGATTATCCTTTTAATGCTCACAGGATCAGTAGTTATGACACTTCCTTCATTTCTGGTTACTAATAATATACTCTGGTTAAGGATTTACCAATTATTTCAATTTCACTGTTTTATTATTATTATTTTTAACCAGAGCAATGCTCAGCTGTAGCTTCTAGTGGTATAGGGAACTGAATTTAACCTGGGACTCTCCTTCTGTCTTTCTTTCTGTCTCACTATAAAAAAAAAAAAGTGGGGGAGATGGGTGGTAGCGCAGTGGGTTAAACACATGTGGCGCAAAGCGCAAGGACCGGTGTAAGGATCCCGGTTCGAGCCCCCGGCTCCCCATCTGCAGGAGAGTCGCTTCACAGGCGGTGAAGCAGGTCTGCAAGTCTATCTTTCTCTCCCCCTCTCTGTCTTCCCCTCCTCTCTCCATTTCTCTCTGTCCTTGCCAACAACAACAACAATAATAACTACAACAATAAAACAACAAGGGCAACAAAAGGGAATAAATAAATATTAAAAAATATTTTATAAAAAAAAAAGCAGGCAAATAAAGCATATATACTGGGTTGTCTCCATCTTAGGAAAATCATCAGCATAAGATTGTGAAATAATTTCTTTTTTTTTAAGATTTTATTTATTTATGAGAAAGATAGGATGAGAGAGAAAGAACCAGACATCACTCTGGCACATGTGCTGCTGGTGATCGAACTTGGGACCTCATGCTTGAGAGTCCAAAGCTTTCTCACTGCGCCACCTCCCGGACCACTGAAATAATTTCTACAGGATAACCACAGAAGAGAATCAGAGGAAGAACACAAAAGCATTTAGCAGGTGTTCTTTTCTATGTAACTGGGCTTTTTTTTTTTTTTTTTGCCTCCAGGGTTATCGCTGGGGCTCGATACCTGCACTAAAAATCCACTGCTCCTGGAGGCCATTCCCCCCCACCCCACTTGGTTGCCTTTGTTGTTATTGTTATTATTGTTGTTGTAATTGCTGTTGTTGTTGGACAGGGCAGAGAGAAATCCAGGGAGGAGGGGAGAAAGATGAGGGGAGAGAAAAAGAGACAACTGTAGACCTGCAGGTGGGGAGCCGGGGGCTCAAACCAGGGTCCATAAGCAGGTCCTCGCCAAGTGCACTTAAGCTGCTGCACCAACCCCCTGTAACTGGTAAGCTTTGTGTATTTATATTAGTTTTATCTATTACTAGAGCACTGCTCAGCTCTGGCTTATGGTGGTACCAGGGATTGAACACGTGATTTTCAGTGCCTCAGGCTAGCAGGTGTTCTTTTTTCTTCTTCTTCTTTCTAAAGACTTATTTATTTATTTATGAGAGAAAGAGAACCATTGTATCACTCCAGAATATGCACTATGGGGACTGAATTTAGTGCTTCATGCCTGCAAATCCAGACCTCTAGCCACCGTGTCTTCTCTAACAGATTGTCTCACTATTAAACTATTCTCTTACTGTTAAACTTTTTTTTTTTTTTTTTTTTTTTTTTTACCAGGGCACTGCTCAGCTCTGGCTTATGGTGGTGCAGGGGATTGAACCTGGGACTTGGGAGCCTCAGGCATGAGAGTCTCTTTGCATAACCATTATGTTACTTACCCTTGTCCACTATTAAACTATTTTTGCAGAGTTATGCACAGTTGAAAAACCACTGAGGCAGACAAGAGGTCTGGAATGCTATTTATAAGGAGAAACTTAGAACTGATCATGAGGCCAACGGGAATCTTGCGAACACCGGATTCTATAAGGAATATGTGAAGCTGTAATCAAAGGAGATTCTTTACATGTATGTGCTTGTTCAAAGAGTGCTAGTGAAGCCAATAAATAGAACCATGACAGCCTGTTGATTTGTAAGCTATCCCCAAGGCAATTGGAGGAGCTTTATCTCCTCCCTTTGGAATGTGCACTATTATTTTGCCCCTTGGAATAGAAAATGTATTTGCTTCCCAGATCACAGGACCAGCCTCAAGGATACAGCCTTGAGAAAATGTGTTGTGATGTGCAATGTCTCATGTTGAGACTATCTGGACTGTATTATGTGACTAGACCTAGTTATGGCCACTATAAATTTTTGAGTTGTGCATCAGGTGAAGGTGCAGAAAAACTACTCATTCATGTCCACGACAAGCCACCTAGATTCTTTGCTTTGATTCTTTTTTGCTTTGATTCTTCAGTTTTTTCCTGCTCTAAGGGCACAGATGGGGGAAAGGTGTGTGTGTGTGTGTGTGTGTGTGTGTGTGTGTGTGTGTGTGTGTGTCTGAGATTACACCTAAGTTGTGATCCAACAAACAGTGACCTGATCAGCATTATATATTTTCTCATCTCTCTTTCTATATATATAATTATTTTTTAAAGAGGCCTAAGAATACATACAACTTTTTTTCTTTTTGTGGTCTCAGTAATGAACCCAGTGCTTTGTACCTGCGCAATACAACCAAAGTGCCTTCAACCCCAGTTCTTTTTATTGCCCATTTGATATTTCTTTAAAGACAGAATGGGAAAGGATGACAGAGGATATAGTAAGGGTTGTATTATTATGTGGAAAACTGAGAAATGTTATGCATGTACAAACTATTATATTTACTGTCAACTATAAAACATTAATCCCCCAATAAAGAAATTTAAAAAAAAAGACAGAATGGGGAGAAAGAGAGACACTTAAGCACCATTTCACTATGCATTGAGTTTCATTGTTGTTATCCATGTGTTCTCATGTGGTGCCAGGTATCAAGTCCAGGGTCTAAAGCATCCTAATAAATGTGATCTAGGGGGCTGGGAGGTAGTGAATGAGTCAAGAGCACATAGACGGGAGTTGGGCTGTAGTGCAGCGGGTTAAGCGCATGTGGCCCAAAGCACAAGAACTGCCATAAGGATCCCGGTTCAAGCTCCCAGCTCCCGACCTGCAGGGGAGTCGTTTCACAAGCAGTGAAGCAGGTTTGCAGGTGTATATTTTTCTCTTCCCCCTCTCTGTCTTCCCCTCCTCTCTCCATTTCTCTCTGTCCTATCCAACAATGATGGCAATAAGAATAACTACAACAATAAAACAATAAGGGCAACAAAAGGGAATAAATAAATATTTTTTAAAAATGCAAAAAAAAAAAAAAAAAAGAGCACATAGAAAGAAGCGCAAAAACCCAGTTCTAGTCCCTGGCTCCCCACCTGTAGGGTAGGTAGTTGAAGCAACAAAGCAGGTCTGCAGGTGTCTATCTTTCTCTCTCCCTCTCTACCTTCCTCTTTCCTCTCAATTTCTCTCTGTCCTGTCTAATAAAAAAAAATGGGGAAATGGCCGCCAGGAGCAGTGGATTTGTAGCTCCAGCACTGAGCCCCAGAGGGAAAGAAAGAAAGAAAGAAAGAAAGAAAGAAAGAAAGAAAGAAAGAAAGAAAGAAAGAGAGAGAGAAAGAGAGAGAAAGAAAGAAAGAAAGAAAGAAAGGAAGAAAGAGAGAAAGAGAGGTAAAAGAAAAAAGAAGAAAAGAAAGGTGACCTAGGGGCCAGGTGATGATGCCCCGTTGAGTAAATACATTATAGTGCACAAAACCGGAGTTCAAGCCCTTAGTCCCCACCTCCAGGCAGAAGTTTCATGCATAGTGAAGCAGGTGTTTCTCTCACTCTCCATCTCCTTCCTTCTACATGTCTGTCTCCAGCCATTAAAAATAAACATTACAAAAATAAAAAGAAAGAAACGTGACCTTCCTGCTAAGTCACCCCCCATGACCTTTGAGTATCTGTTTTTTAACTTGAGTCATTTTGTATAAAGTGCTGTCTAAAACACAATGCATATTATTCCTGCCTTGTTTTATTTATTTTTATTTATCTATTCCTATCCCCCCATTTTATTAGCAGGTTAATGGTTTACAGCATAGCTATCTACACATGGACACAATTTCCCAGCTCCACATCCAAAAATACTCTCACTCCTAACCTAGGACTCCTCCCTGCTGCCTGCCCCCCCCCCCACACACACACACACACACAGCCCCTTCTTTCAGTCCTTCCCCAGATTCCCTTGCTTTGGGGAAGGATCCTACCCCCAGTCCAATATTCACCCTGTGTTCTTCCTTTCCGACCATGTCTCCAGAGTTCCACCTATATGTGAGGTCGTCCAGTCTTCATCCCTCTTCTGACGCATCACACCCAACACCTTTTCCATCTAAAGTTCCTTCCAAGGTGAGGCAGAAATCGAGGGTCTAGTTTCTGGTCTAATACCTAGGTCTGTGATAGCTGGTCTTGGTTCATCAGCATTGGTCATACTGCTCTGTCCATTTCCCCTTCCCTTTTCCTATGTATTTACTTTCTTCTTTTGCTGTTGATTGTGCTACTGGTTCTAGTTTATTGATACCACTAATCATCTCACTTAGTGCTGGAGATCCTTTGCTTCTCCTGTAGGACTCCTTTTCGTAATTCTTGCAAGGTGTGACTGTTGTTAGTAAATTCCTTCAGTTTCTGTATATTAGAGAAGATTTTAGTTTCTTCTTCAAACTTGAAGGGTAATTTGGCAGGATAGAGTATTCATGGCTGGTAATTTTTATCTTTTAATACAGTGAATATGTCATTCCATTCCCTTCTTGCCTCTAGAATTTTTTAAAATTTATTATTTAATATTGACTCACAAAATTATAACAGAGGTACAATTCCACACCTTTCCCACAACTGGAGTTCTGTGTCCCCATTCACTCTACTGGAAACTGCGGTAGTTCTTCCCAGATCACAGATATGGATTGACTATTGTTATTTCTATAACTATCTATCTATATTTATATATATATATTTGCCCTTTTTTTCCCCTATGATCCTGCCTTCTCTTCTTTTCTAAGTCACACCTATTCTAAGTGTCCTTCCCCTGCCTCCTCTTCTCTTCTCTCTCCAGGTCCTGACAGAATTAGAGTTCAGAGCCCTCTGGCCATCTTTCCTTAACATTTACCCCTTTGGCAGTATGGGCCAGTAGGACTTTGATGAAAAATCTGATGAAAGCCTGTTAAGCGCACATGGTGCAAAGCGCAAGGACCAGCGCAAGGGCCAGTGCAAGGATCCTGGTTCGAGTCCTCGGCTCCCCACCTGCAGGGGAGTCGCTTCACAGGCAGTGAAGCAGGTCTGCTGGTGTCTTTCTCTCCCCCCCCTCTGTCTTCCCCGCCTCTCTCCATTACTCTCTGTCCTATCCAACAACAATGACATCAACAACAACAATAATAACTACAACAACAATAAAAACAACAAGGGAAACAAAAAGGAAAATAAATAAATATTTTAAAAAATCTGATGAAAGCCTGATGGTTCTACCTGTAATGTCAAATACTTCCTTCCCATAGCAGCATATAATTTTTCTTTGTCTTTGCTTTTAGATAGTTTTACTGACGTGTCATGGTGTGGGCCATTTTGGATCAAGAAGCTAGCTAGCCCTGATATTTTCTCCTCAAGCTGACTCACTTGACTTACTCAGTCTTGTACTTCCACTCCATCCAAGTGGCCTTCATAATCTGTAGCTCGGTTCAGAGTTTTCTCTGTGCATCTCGTAGCTCTCTGGTAAAAATTATCTCCGATATCCTGAATTTTTGCCTGTATGTTATGATTAGAGTTTTGTGTTGCCTTCATAATAAGCATTATGAATTCAAGCTCAGATATTTCCCCAAAATCTTTGTTGTGAGCCTTAAGAGTTGAATTTTCCCCCATGTTATGGATTCTGCTGTTCATCCAGCAGGTGGCACTGTGGCTATGTAGTTTATATGTTGTGGGGTGGGGACAGTCTTTGGTATAGCCTTGCGTAGTTTTAGACAGAATAAATATTTACCGCCTTGTTTCAGACTGTACTCTGGCCTCTGGCACAATCTGATCAGGCCACAGTTTTGCTTTCTTACCAGGTGTTGTACCTTCTCAGGTCGAGCCTGTCTTATGCTGTATGTCTGTACCAAAATGGTGCTGGCTGTTGACTGCTTAAGTGGAACATTTTTTAAAGTTTTTTATTGTCTTTATTTATTGTATAGGGAGAGCCAGAAATCAAGAGGGAAGGGGGAAATAGAGGAGAGAGAAGAGAGACACCTGCAGACCTGCTTCACTACTTGCAAAGCTTTCCCCCTGCAGGTGGGGACTGGGAGCTTGAACTTGGGTCCTTAAGCTTTGTAACCTGTGCACTCAACCAGGGGCACCACCACCCTTTAAGTGGAGCATTTTTTCATATGTCTGTGGAACATGTGTATAACTGTTCTTTGGAAAACTGCCTGTTCATTTCTTTGGTGCATTTCTTTATTAGATTACTGTTTTATTGTTGTTGAGCTATATTAGTTCATTATAGATATTTGACATCAATTGTTTATCTGATATGTGATGTTTACATATCTTCTCCCAGTTACTGAGTTGCCTGGTTATCCTTGGGAAGTTTCTTTTTTTGCCTCCAGGGTTATTGCTGGGGCTCAGTGCCTGCTCCTGGAGGCCATTTTTTTCCCCCTTTTGTTGCCCTTGTTGTTGTAGCCTTGTTGTGGTTATTATTGCTGTTGTTTGTGCCATTTGCTGCTGGATATGACAGAGAGAAATCGAGAGAGGAGGGGAAGACAGAGAGAGGGAGAGAGAAAGATAGACACCTGAAGACCTGCTTCACTGCCTGTGAAGCAACTCCCCTGCAGGTAGGGAGCCGAGGTTGGGAAGTTTCTTTTCGATGTATTAGTTTGATGTAGTCCCATTTATTTAATCTTGTCTTCATTTCATACACCCATGGAACCAAATCTCCAGTACATCTGTTTTCATTTGATGTCACTTTTGTTATCTCTCTTAAATGTTGTCAGTCTGATTGCCTTAATGATTTTTATAGTACAGTTTGGGTTCAGAAATAAATTTTAAAGCATCTATCTTGATTTTTTTTAATTGCCACCAAGGTTATCACTAGGGCTCAATGCTAGGACAACAAATTTACTGCTCCCAGTGGCCATTTTTCCTTTTCTTTTTAAATTTATTGATTTTAATTATCTTTATTTATTGGATAGAGACAGCCAGAAATCAAGAGGGAAAGGGGTGATAGAGAGGGAGAGAGACAGAGAGACACCTGCAGCACTGCTTCACCACCTGCAAAGCTTTCCCCTTGCAGGTGGGGACCAGGGGCTCAAACCTGGGTCCTTGTGCACTGTAATACATGCGCTCAACCCAGCCCCCATTTTTCCTTTTTTTATTTTCTTTTTATATTTTATGTGATAGGACAGAGAGAAATTGAGGGGGGGAGGGGGAGATAAAGAGGGAGAGAGAAAGGTTCATTTTTCCACTCGTGAAAGTATCCCCCCTGCAGGTAGGGACCAGGGGCTCAAACCCAGACCACTGTATAAGGTAACATGTGCACCACTGCCAAGCCCCTTATCTTTACTTCTTATAATGAAGAAACCTCACTATTAAAAGCCAAAATAATGATAATGTCTAACACCAGACATTATTAAAAAGCTCACTGAAATTTTTCAAAAGTATCTTTATTTACTGGATAGAAACAGCCAGAATTCGAGAGGGGAGGGGAGGGGATGATAGAGAGGGGGAGAGACGAGAAACGCCTGCAACACTGCTTCACCATTTGCAATGCTTTCCCTCTGCAGGTGGGGACTGGGGGCTCAAACCCAGGTCCTTGTGCATTGTAGCATGTGCGCTTAACCAGGTGTGCAACCACCCAGCCCCTAGTTGTTCTTTTTTTTTTTTTAACCAGAGCACTGTTCAGCTCTTGTTTGTGGTGGTGGTGGTGGTGGTGGTGGTGGTGATGGTGTGTGTGGGGGGTGGTTTGAACCTGGGATTTTGGAACTTCAGGCATGGAGTCTCTTTGCATAACCATTAAGCTATCTACCCCGCCACAAAGTTTATTGAAATCCTGATTCTCAAACTTTCTTCCAGCATTTGGTGCTAGAAATAGCTCAAGGAGTTCCATTATACAGTTATTGGGATGCTGAAGAAAGCAAATGAGACCTGTGCCAAATGTGTAATAAAATGGCACAAATAACACTGAGCTAGCAGGCCATATTTGGAAAGCATGTGTTTAAGCAACCACTACAACATGAAAGGGCTCACTTAAAAGAAACCCCTCCCCCCGCCCTTTTTTTTTTTCTGTTCTTCCTATCTGTTGGATATTTTCCCTCAATGGTTCAAACCATACCTACTTAAGTATATGATTTTGAGTGGAAAAATAGGGGACAGAAATTAAAATATTGGCAGTTTCTCCATTTTCATTTGCACGTGAATTTTTAATATAAGTGAGGTTACAAAGTATTAATACAAGTTAAAATGTTTCAGTCGGGCGGTAGCACAGTGGGTTAAGTGTACATGGCAGGAAGCACAAGCACCTGCAAAAGGATCCTGGTTTGATCCCTGGCTCCCCACCTGCAGGGGGGTCACTTCACAGATGGTGAGGCAGGTCTACAGGTGTCTATCTTTCTCTCCTCCTCTCTGTCTCCCCCTCCTCTCTCCATTTCTCTCTGTCCTATCCAACAACAACAATAATAACTACAACAACAATAAAAAACAACAAGGGCAACAAAAGGAAAAATAAATAAATAAATATTTTTTAAATGTCTCAGTGAATGAGTTTAGATAGTCCAACTTTATAACAATGATAAATATGCCCATTATATATTTCTGAATAATGTCACCATCTGAATCTTTTAAATATTTTATTTACTTATTAGATACAGGGAGAAAGAAATCAAGAAGGATGGGGCAGATAGAGATGGAGAAAAAGACACCTGCAACACTGTTTCATTGCTTGAGAAGCTTTCCCTCTACAGGTGGGGACCAGGGAGCTTGAACTTGGGTCCTTAATCATTGTAACATGTCTGCTTTACTTGCTTTATTGAGTATGCCAGTACCTGGCCTCCACTACTTGTATTAAAATAAATTGTACATTGTCAGCAAGTGGTTTTTGCAGCATTTTTATAATATAGTAGCTCCATTCACTCAGTCGTCCTTCCTTCCTCTCTTTCTTTTTTCTTCCTTTCTGACCAAAGCACTACTCAACTATGGCTTATGGTGATATAGGGGTGGGGAGGGTGATGTTGGGGTTTGAACCTGTGACCTCAGAGCCTGAGGCTTGAAAGTCTCTTTGCATAACCACTATGCTATCTACATCTACACATGCTACAGCATTTCTTGAGTTGTTCTATATTCAAATGTTACTTGTTTTTTTGTTTTTTGTCTCCAGGGTTATTGCTGGGGCTCAGTGCCTGCACTGCAAATCCACTGCTCCCAGAGGTTATTTTTTCCCTTTTGTTGCCCTTGTTGTTTATCACTGTTGTCGTTATTGCTGTTATTGCTGGATAGGGCAGAGAGAAATGGAGAGAGGAGGGGAAGATAGAGAGGGGGAGAGAAAGATAGACACCTGCAGACCTGCTTCACCACCTGGGAAGCGACCCCTTTGCAGGTGGGGAACCAGGGGTTCAAACCAGGTACTTATGCCTGTCCTTGCACTTTGCACTACGTCATTCAAATGTTTTTAATGTTACTGTCTATTCTCTTTCTGTATGTTTGTTATTAAAATACATTACGCTGGGGTGTTTTCTTTATTTATTGAGGGAATCAAGTAGTTTGTACATGTGTAACATTTCCTAGTTTTCCACATAACAATTCAACCTCCTCTAGGTCCTCATCTGCCATCATGCTCCAGGAGCTGAACCTTCCCCCTAACTCCAGTCCTTTACTTCAAACCCAGTCCAAGGTCTGCTTTGTGTTTTCCTATTTTTCAGTTTCTATTTTCTTTATTATTATTAGTGATTTGAGACTGACAGACAAGACTGTGGGATTAAAGGGGCACAATTCACACAACTCCCACCACCAGCAAGCCATATCTCATCCCCTCCACTGGAAGCTTCTCCATTCTTTATTCTTCCGGGAATATGGACCAAAGATCTCTATGGGGTGCAGAAGATTGGAGACCTGGCTTTTGTGAATTGCTTCTCCACTCGACATGGGTGTTGACAGGTTAATCCATACCCCCATAAGCTGTTTTTTAAAAATTGATTGTACTAAGTAACTTTTTTTTTTGCTTGCAGGGTTATTGCTAGTGCTCAACGCCTGCACTACAAATCCACTGCTCCTGGAGACCATCTTTTTTTCCATTGTTGTTGCTGTTGGACAGGACAGAAATTGAGAAAGGAGGGGAAGACTGAGAGGGGGAGAGAAAGACAGAGAGCTACAGACCTGCGTCATCGCTTATAAACTGACCCCCTTGCAGGTAGGGAGCTGGGGGCTCAAACACAGATCCTTGAGTCAATCCTTGCACTTTGGGCTATGTGCGCCTTCTTCTTCTAGCGTTTGCCCTTCTTCCGTAGCCAGTCAACAGCATCAGGTTGAACCTGATGTAAAGTTTTGAGACCTCCATTGAATCTGGAGAGGTGGCAGTCGTTGACTATGTGGGTCATAGTCTGTCTGGAGCCGCAGGGGCAGTTCGGGTCGTCTCTGGCTCCCCAGCGATGGAACATAGCGGCGCACCAGCCATGGCCTGTTCCATAGTGATTGAGGAGGGCCCAATCATAACGTGCTAGGTCAAAGCCGGGTTGACGCTTGCAGGGGTCTAACCTGGTGCATTACTGCTTGCTCCTCTGCCCCATACTAGGTATCTTTTAAAGTCCTTCTAATTTTTTGTTTTGATTTATTTTGTTTTTGTGGTGCTGAGGGAAAGCCCAGGGCATCAAACATGTGCAAACTACTGTGAATGGCCTTCCTGGTCTACTTTTTAAATTTTTAAATTTCTTATATTACAGAGATAAGAAAGAGGAAAAAAAAGAGACACAGATAAAAGGAGAGACAAACAGAAGAGGATGAGATACATATTAGCAGTACTCCCCTGGTGCTATTCACAGTACTCCCATGTAGTACTGGGCCTGGAAATCAGGGTCTCACACTTAGTAGGATGTATGCTTTACTGGAAAAACTATCTCTCAGACTCTCATTTCAAAATTTTAATGAGTCTCTAATATTTTGGGGGAATGACTCAACATTCTCTGTTTTTATTTACATAAGAATATGCAACATTACCTATACATATAAATTAACCTAAAATCTAAAAGAAAATTAATTCATATAATCAGAAGCATAAAAACAAATGGTAAAATAGACTCCTAAATAATTAAAAACTATAATAATGGTTAAATTTTTCAAATGAAAAGCTCTCTAGGATATGTCTGTCACATGGTCTAAAACTCTGAGTTCCAAGTGAAACTGCCAGGAAAACATTTCAATATGTGTATTCACATATGTGTGCAATAAAAGGGACCTTTACCAGAAAACTTTTTTGAAAAAAAATTTATTTTACATGCATGCTGTACCTGAAATTGTCATGTTACCCAATCTCTAATTAACCTACAGTATTCCCTCCTATTAGTGTTCTTAGCTAACTAGGCCAAATGTAAACATGCTTGTGTATGCCTGTGTGCAAATGGCTGGGCTTGTACAAGCAAGTGCTTCCTGAATGCAGAACAGACAGGGAGCCGCTGTCTGCCTCACTGGAGCCGGGATGTTTCTGTTTACAAATCCTGGAGCCAGGCGGGGGCCACTATTGGAGGCATGCTGTCTGCTTCCTTGCTACACTCAGCCTTTGTCTGCTTCTGTGTCAAGAAAGAACAACATTGTGGCATATGCAGCAAGAAACAAAGGGTAACTCAAATATAACACAGCAGAGCTTATGTTGGTTTCTGAATCTTTTCAATTGTATGTACATGGGGAAATTAAGGATTGTGTCTAAATTTTTTTAAAGTAATAAAACAGTTAAAATCAAACCAATGATCAAAGTTAAGAGAATTTATTAACAAAATATTCAGACTGTTTTAAATACCTCTTCCATAATGATGATAATAACAGTTTTCAACAAATATTTTCAGAAGGAATAAACAATGTTGATTTATTTTAATTAATGTTTGGAGAGGCAACTATGTACTACTCATAATCAGATTAATATTTATACTTAGTCCCGTAAAAACAAATTGATGGAAGGTAGATTTGTTTTTTCAAAATGATATTTAGTGTTGAATACTTAAAAAATATTCAAAATTTAACATAGCCTCATTAATCACTGAGTAGATCTAGATTATGAAAAATAAACTAAAAAACTAACGGTATTATATAGCCCATATTCTGCTACCCAATCCAGGACTGTTATGGCTAAAGAGTAGAAAAAGAATAGTGGAAAAAAAAAAAACTAAGAGAGAGAAAAAGAGAACAAGAAAAGATCTGAAAAGGTTTAAGAAGAAAACAGAGAATGCAAAGCCTGGTTTACTTAACTTTTAGTTTTATAATATAAGTCTAATTTTGGTGTCCTTAACTCTTTTGAGATTAGAATAAACTAAATTTCAGCATCATTTCTTTTAAAGAATGAATTAAGATTAACAGGGTGTTTTATTGGAATAATGCCATTAAATGAGAAGTGTAAATATAGCACTTAAATAACGATTTTAATATAAGAAAATACAAGATAAGAATTAATCTGTAGATTATCACATTAAAGTCATTAAAGTAAACAATAAATAGCTCTCAAAATAGCTTTAGTGTAATTCTATCTGCTCATAATTCTGTTCTGTTTGCCTCTATTTTATTCAGACATTTAATTATTTTATTTTATTATTATCTTTTTGCCAGCAGGGTTTCCACTGGAGTTTGGTTCGGTGACTGTAGACATTTACTCTTATTTTTTTTAATGTTTATTTCCTTTTTGTTGCCCTTGTTTTTATTGTTGTGGTGGTTATTATTGTTGATGATGTCGTCATTGTTGGAAGACAGAGGGGGAGAAGAAATGGAGAGAAATGGAGAAATGCAGGGGGGCTCCAACCAGGATCCTCACGCAGGTCCTTGCACTTTGCGCCACGTGCGCTTAACCCGCTGCACTACCACCCAACTCCCAACATTTACTTTTATACATAATTACAATAAAACAAAATGTATTTAAGTTCCACTATGAAATATATCTTCTAGTCATTTGCTGATAAAACAGGAAAACAAATTATATTTTACAGATAATTTCTCTATTTGATATTCTTTCAGTTATCACAGTAACTCTGGCCCACCTGGTAAGGAAAGCAAGATAGATTGGTAAAGAAAATCATGTTTTAGGGGGTCGGGCGGTAGAGCAGTGGGTTAAGCGCACATGGCGCGAAACACAAGGACGGGTTTGAGCCTCAGATCCCCACCTGCAGGGTAGTCGCTTCACAGGTGGTGAAGCAGGTCTTCAGGTGTCTTTCTTCTCCTTCTGTCTCCCCTCTTCTCTCCATTTCTCTCTGCCCTATCCAACAACAATAACAATAACAGCAACAATATGGGAACAAATGGCCTCCAGGAGTAGTGGATTCATGGTGCAGGCACCCAGCCCCAATGATAACCCTGGAGGCAAAAAAAAAAAAAAAAAAAATCATGTTTTAAAAATTAAATTATTGTGGTCCGGGAGGTGGCGCAATGATAAGGCTTTGGACTCTCAAGCATGAGGTCCGGAGTTCGATCCCCCGCAGCACATGTGCCAGAGTGATGTCTGGTTCTTTCTCTCTCCTCCTATCTTTCTCATTAATAAATAAATAAAATCTTAAAAAAAAATTAAATTATTGGGGTGGGGGAGATAGCATAATGATTATGCAGAAACCCCAAAGTCCCTGGCTCAGTCCCCCACACCACCATAAACTAGAGCTGTGCAATGCTCTAGTAAAAAAAAAAAAAATGTAATAATAAATTAAAAACCTTTACAATTTTAGTTAAAAAATTAAATTTGTTTTTCTGTTTTCCAATTTACCCCTTACTTGAGCTTTCCTTTTATGCCTGGTTTCCTTCTTTAAAACCATCTTATTACAAAATGTAACAAAATACATTAAAGTATTTGTATTATAAATGTGTAGACAAATAATCATGAAGTATATACTCATGTAGTGGCTCTGTGGGTCAATATATAAGACTCAGGATTCCCCCACATCTCCTGCCTGCTCTGTTTTCGTTATGGCAGTCTTTTCTTTTCCAGAAATAGTCTACATCATAACTTTTATGATAATTACGTCCTTTCATAACAGTATAACATTTTCTGTATTAGTTTTGCCTATTTCTGAATTTTATATAATTGAAAGTTTTGTCCATTTCTGTTCAATAAAGTTTTGGAGATTTAATGTGTGCACTTAACCAGGTGTGCCACCACCTGGCCCCTGGTTTTGGAGATTTTAATAAAATAAAATAAAGTAAATTATTTAACTATTTAATTAAATAAAATTCAGTCAGGGCTGGTTTTATATAACAAATGTATACGTGTGTGTGTTTTCTCTTGTAATAGCTTGTGGACTAGGAGTAGTAATTAAAAGGTAATAACACTGCATAAATATTTATACTTGATTTTTAAGTACAGAATTTTGTTGCCCAGAGAAAGTGTTAAATAAAGCAAACAAAAAGGCTTTGCATCCTCTTGTAGTTTCTAGTGTTTGGCAGCAAAGGCTGCAGTCCGCAACCAAGATCACAGTTAATAAAAAATACACTAGGGATATAAAACAACTGAAATGCTTGATTCATCTTTTCCACAGTTCCCAGAGAGTTCCCTTAGTCCCTATTCTCAAACTCCCTGCTGTTTAAGCTAGGTGATGACTCTAAATATGTAGAAATGATCTTCTATGAAAAGGGACGGTGTCTCCATAAGATCATCATTGATTATTCTCACCACAACTGTCCATGAATATCTGTTCCATTCCTAAAAGTCCCACTCCTTAGAGTAGGAGGAGAAAAATATAACAATACTTTGGGGCACTGATGAGGCCAAGGGGAATTTAGAATAACAGTTGCTGGGAGTCTGGCGGTAGCTTAGAGGGTTAAGCGCACGTGGCACAAAGAGCAAGGACCAGGGTAAGGATCCAGGTTCAAGCCTCTGGGATCCTTACCTATAGGGGAGTCACTTCACAAGCAGTGAAGCAAGTCTGTAGGTGTCTGTCTTTCTCTCCCCCTCTCTGTCTTTCCCTCCTCTCTCCATTTCTCTCTGTCCTATCCAGTAACAACAACAATAATAACTACAACAATAAAACAAGAGCAACAAAAGGGAATAAATATTTTTTTTTAAATCTTAAAAAAAAAAAAGAATAACAACTGCTAAGCAAAGTCTAAATGGGAATATAAAACCTCTTCTGAGCTGACAGGTTGCAAACCTATGAATCTGACCTTCACAATATCTTTGTGTAGTTTATAAAGATTGCTGCTAAAGATCTTAAAATGCCTTACTCTCTACATGACATGGTAAACTGTAGAGAAAGTCAAGATAAATTCCTTTTAAAACATAGCACCTTTTCTGAAAGGGGCTCAAACCCAGGTCCTTGCACACTAACATGTGTGCTAAACCAGGTGCACCACCACTTAACCCCAATCAGAATATTTTCACAGCTCCTATGTTCTTCCTGTTATATATATATATATATATATATATATATATATATATATATATATATATAATTTCTATTTATAAAAAGGAAACACTGACAAAAAACATAGGATAAGAGGGGTACAACTCCACACAATTCCCACCACCAGAACTGTGTATCCCATCCCCTCCCCTGATAGCTTTCCTATTCTTTATCCCTCTGGGAATATGGACCCAAGGTCATTGTGGGGTACAGAAGGTGGAAGGTCTGGCTTCTGTAATTGCTTCCCTGCTGAACATGGGCATCCATACTCCCAGCCTGCCTTTCTCTTTCCCTAGTAGGGTGGGGCAAGATGTCCATTCTTTAAAAGTGCCCCAGCTTGGGAAGTGGTACAGTAGATTAAGTATTAGATCTTTGAGCAACTGGCTACTCCTCTCTCTCTCTCTCCCTTTAATAAAGTTTTTGGAAAAAATATGTCTGTCAGAGTGAGAGAATACTACTCTGTCACATATAATACTGTCTGTTTTTGTTTTTCTTGTTTTGATGTGGTTTTGGGAATTTAACCTGGAGCAGGCCTCATGCATGAAAGACATGTGCTCTACTGAGTCACTTGTTGGCCCTAAATGTTCTATTCTCTCTCTCTCTTTTTTTGTCATTGGAGCTTCATTGATTCAGGCTGACTTTTTCAGACAAAAGAGAGACAAAGGGAGAGAAAAAACACCAGCACAAAGCTCCCCTCCAGTGCAGTGGGGATGGAGCTCGAACATGGGTCATGCTTATGGCCGAGCAGGTATCCTCCCCGTCAAGCTTCCTGCTAACCCGGATGTTTATCCTTTTATATAACACTTTTTACGTTTGTAAAAAGCGAGGTATTTATAATATTTAAAAAAAAAAAGAGCTGATACTAAACATAGAGATGCTAAAGTAAATCTATTGTTTAAGTTTACAAAGTATGTTTTTGGTTCCTAAAATTCTCCTCTGTAACTGAAACACATCCACATTCTTGCCATTGCTTTATGGTAGATGGAATGTAGCTCCCTGCCACCTGACTTTGAATTTGTCCATGGGACTTGCTCAGTCAATGGGAAGTTAGCAAATGCAAAATGAACAGAGATTTTAAAATGTTTTATTAGCTGTTTCTGTACTTTCTGTGATCAAATAATCAACTAAGAGAGTAACAAGTAGATGCCGCCCCTTGATACTAGGTCCCAAAGTAAAGATCTGAAAGGACCCTGAAGCTTACAGCTGAGTCTCCTCTGAATTTACCAAATTCCAGCTGGATGTTAGTCACTGAGCTTCAGATGACCTGTTTATTAAGTATTGCTGGCAACAACTTCTAGATAATATATCATTATATATTCCATGTAGTATTAAAGTATATATATATATATATATATATGTGTGTGTGTGTGTGTGTGTGTGTGTGTGTGTGTGTGTGTGTGTGTTCCAACTATATGAATAAAAGGCATTGATTTATTTTGCCAGAAAATGTTTTATTTAAAAATATTTCTTTTTGGGGGGCCAGGTGGTGGCTCACCTGGTTAAGCACTTACATTACAATGCACAAGGACCCAGATTCAAGCCCCTGGCCCCCACCTGCAGGGGGAAAGCTTCACAAGCAGTGAAGCAGGTCTGCAGGTGTCTATCTTTCAGAGAGCCCCTCTCTGTCTTCCCCTCCTCTCTCCATTTCTCTCTGTCCTATCTAACAAAGACGACATCAATAACAACAACAATAACTACAACAGCAATAAAAAAACTAGGGCAACAAAAGGGAAAATAAGTAAATAAATATTAAAAAATATATATTTCTTTTTTAAAAAAAAGGTTTTATTTATTTATGAGAAAGATCAGAGGAGAGAGAAAGAACCAGACATCACTCTATCACATTTCCTGCCAGGGATCAAACTTGGGACTTCATGCTTTAGAGTGCAAAGCTTTACCACTGTGCCACCTCCTGGACCACTAAAAATATTTCTTAGGAAAGTTGAGCGGTAGCGCAGCGAGTTAAGCTCCCATGTGGCGCAAAGCGCAAGGACCTACATAAGGATCCCGGTTCCAGCCCTGGCTCCCCACCTGCAGGGGAATCGCTTCACAGGAGGTGAAGCAGGTCTGCAGATGTCTCTCTTTCTCTCCCCCTGTCTTCCTTCCTCTCTCCATCTCTCTCTGTCCTATAAAACAACAACGACGTCAATAACAACAGTAATTACAACAATAAAACAAAAAGGGAATAAATATTTTTTTAAAAAATGTTGCTCAGGAATGTTGACATCACCAAATATTTTTTGTTGTGTTGCTGGGGATTCACTGCTCCAGTCAACTTTTACAGAGAGAGAGAAGGGGGGAGAGAGAAGAAAAGATACCACAGTACTGGGAGGGAGGCCAGGTGGTGGCTCTCGCAGACTATCGTTCAAGTCCCCAGTCCTCACCAGCAACAGGGAGCTTTCAGAAGCTTTGGAGGGTGCTTTTCCTCTCCCTATTTCTGTCTCTCACCCTCTACTAGAAAAGGGGAAGAAAAGACTGTCCCAGTAATAAACCTGAATCATATGTGTCACAACCAGGCACACTATTCAGGTCAGCTATTTTGCCAGTACTAAATATTTTTCAAAAGATCTCATGTTTCTATCTGTAGCATTAGAAATCCATGCTCAGATATTGGCATAAGGGTGGGTGGGTGTGTGGGAAAAAGGGATGCCCATAAATAATAACCTGAGGATGTTTGTATACATGCTTAAGAAAACATGCCGCTATTCTTAAGAACTAGAGGAACAGGGTCACACGCTAGGGCAGTGGGTCAAGCACACATGGCACAAAGCGCAAGGACCAGCTTAAGGATCCCAGCTCGAGCCCCTGGCTCCCCACCTGCAGGAAGGTTGCTTCACAAGTGGTGAAGTAGGTCTGCAGGTGTCTATCTTTCTCTCCCCCTCTCTGTCTTCCCCTCCTCTCTCGATTTCTCTGTCTTATCCAATGATAACAACAGAAATGACAACAATAATAAAGACAACAACAAGGGTAACAACAAGGACAACAAAGTGGGGAAAATGGCCCCAGGAGCTGGCACTGAGCCCCAGCAATAACCCTGGAGGCCAAAAAAAAAAAAAGAAAGAAAGAAAGAAAAAAAGAAAAAGAACTAGAAAAACACAAATATGTCTCAAAGACAGCGGGAAGCAGGTTGCAAAGAAAAGTCAGGGAGGCAAAGAAAAGTGGCACAGCTAAATTGATTTTTTTAAAGTATGGATGGGGGTAGATAGCATAATGGTTATGAAAAGAGACTCTGATGCCTGAGGGCCCAAAGTCCCAGGTTCAGTCCCTTGTACCACCATAAGCCAGAGCTGAGCAGTGCTCTAGCAATAAATAAATAAATAAATACATACATACATACATACATACTGGGGTCAGGCGGTGGTGTGGTTTAGCACACATTACCATGCACAGAGACCCAGTTCAAACCCCTAAGCCCACCTGTAGGGTAGGGAAGCTTCATGAATGGTAAAGCAGTGCTGAAGATCTCTCTATCCCTCTCTATGTCCACCTCTTAATTTCTCTCTTCCCTATTAAAAATAAATAGAAAATAGTGAGAGAGATAAAATATTTAGAATGGAGTACACAAACCTTCTGCCATTCACTTTTCTAAATTGTATTTGTTTGATTTTGATAGAACAGAGAGAAATTGAGACAGGCTGGGAAGACAGAAACACCTGAAGCACTCTTTATGACTTATAAGATTCCCCCTGCAGGAGGGGACCAAGAGCTTGAGCCCAGGTCTTTGAACATGTTTTTCTTTTTTTTTAATTTCTTTATTAGGGAATTAATGTTTTACATTCGACAGTAAATACAATAGTTTGTACATGCGTAACATTTCCTAGTTTTCCATAAAACAATACAACCCCCACTAGGTCCTCTGTCATCCTTCCTGGATCTGTACTGTTAATGTGTGCGCTCAGCAGGGGTGCCTGGTCCCATGTCTTTCCCACACACACACACACACACACACACTCATTTTCCATCCCAGTATACTCTCTGCTTCTCTCTTTTTTTTTTAATTGGGGAATTAATGTTTTACACTCAACAGTAAATACAATAGTTTGTACATGCATAACATTCCCCAGTTTTCCATATAACAATACAACCCCCACTAGGTCCTCTATCATCCTTCTTGGACCTGTATTCTCCCCACCCACCCCAGAGTCTTTTACTTTGGTGCAATATGCCAATTCCAGTTCAGGTTCTACTTGTGTTTTCTTTTCTGATCTTGTTTTTCAACTTCTGCCTGAGTGTGACATCATCCCATATTCATCCTTCTGTTTCTGACTTATTTCACTTAACATGAATTTTTCAAGGTCCATCCAAGATTGGCTGCAAACGGTGAAGTCACCATTTTTTATAGCTGAGTAGTATTCCATTGTATATATACCACAACTTGCTCAGCCACTCATCTGTTGTTGGACACCTGGGTTGCTTCCAGGTTTTGGCTATTACAAATTGTGCTGCCAAGAACATATGTGTACACAGATCTTTTTGGATGGTGTGTTGGGTTCCTTAGGATCTATCCCCAGGAGAGGAATTGCAGGATCATAGGGTAGGTCCATTTCTAGCCTTCTGAGCGTTCTCCAGACTGCTCTCCATAGAGGTTGGACCCATTTACATTCCCACCAGCAGTGCAGGAGGGTTCCTTTGACCCCACACCCTCTCCAGCATTTGCTGCTGTTCCCTTTTCTGATGTATGACATTCTCACAGGAGTGAAGTGATATCTCATTGTTGTCTTGATTTGCATTTCTCTGACAATCAGAGACTTGGAACATTTTTTCATGTGTTTCTCAGCCTTTTGGATCTCTTCTGTGGTGAATATTCTGTCCATGTCCTTCCCTCATTTTTGGATGAGGTTATTTGTTGTCTTGTAGTTCTTTCTGCTTCTCTATGAACCTCGTTCTCCTAGGAAATTACCTTTCTTGCTAAGAGAAAATGTTGTGATAGCTACAGTGCTATCTATTGGATATTATAATGATTACAATGTGTTAGGTGCCTACGACTACCTTATAAATCCCATTCAGACCTCATTCTAATGTATCTTCCCCAAAGGCAAAGACTAGTATCAAAAATACTACATTTTCTATTTTTCATAACTAGGGTTTCAGGTTTGGTACGGCTTTGGTCCAACACATTTGGAAGGCAGGTATGGGAATGTATTATATCGTTTTTTTGTTTGTTTGTTTTTTAAAGGAGGTGAACCGCTGAAGAGTTTCTTTTGGTGTTTTTTTTTTAATATTTATTTTATTTATTTATTCCCTTTTGTTGCCCTGGTTGTTTTATTGTTGTAGTTATTGTTGTTGTCGTTGTTGGATAGGACAGAGAGAAATGGAGAGAGGAGGGGAAGACAGAGAGGAGGAGAGAAAGATAGACACCTGCAGACCTGCTTCACCGCCTGTGAAGCGACTCCCCTGCAGGTGGGGAGCCGGGGTTCGAACCGGGATCCTTATGCCGGTCCTTGTGCTTTGCGCCACCTGCGCTTAACCCGCTGCGCTACAGCCCGACTCCCTATATCGTTTTTTTAAAGTAAACATGACTGGTGAAAACTTTTCATCTTTCTGTGGCTGTGTATTAGTTTTGTGTGACTGCTACAATGAAATTACACAACTTTGGTGACATAAAACAACATGTTTACTGGGGAAACTAATAATGAAAAACTGAGTGACTACCACTAGATTTATCCCAGCAATAAAATAAATAAATAAATAACACGTTCCCTGAGAATTAAGTTTACTGCAAGAGTTTTATTTTTAAAATATCTAACATTAACAGACAAGGCAATGAGGCAATGACACATTACCATTAAGTGTACATATTACCATTTGCAAGGACCAGGGTTTGAGTCCCTGCTCCTCATCTCTAGGGGCTGGGAACTTCACAAGCAGTGAAGCAAGAACTGCAGGTTATCTCTCTCCATCTTTAATTCCCCCTCCCCTCTCAATAATTTCTCTCTACACTGTCAAATAAAAGGGAAAAGAATGTCTTAATTTCAGAACAGACATTAGGAGTGAACAGAATTAGGAGTGGCACATTATGGGGGCAATAAATACCTGGAAAGGTTTCCACTAAAGATACTGGATATAACAGAGTGAAGGTTTTCCAAGGAAATGTTAGAGGCCTCAAAAGATAAAATCTCATGGAAGTAGCAGCTGTTTGTGAGCTGTTGCCTCTAAAAGCCATATAAAACAGTTTCATAAAACTGCACAAAATCTGTATTTAAAAAAACTAAGAACTTGAGGTAAATGGAGTTACTTTTCTCTAACCCCCTTGCTCAGTATAAAAGCAACACTTGAATAGTTACAATGTGAGATTCTACAGATACTAGGTTTTGGTCATGTGGTTTGGTTGTCAGAGTTCTGAAAACATTTTCTTAAAGATTCATTGTTATCACATGTTTTACTTGTTATCATTAAGTACTTTAGTTTCAGCTGATGGTGGGAAAAAATTAACTTTCACTCAGGGAAGAGAGGTTTCTATAACTTCTATTCTCAGTCACCCATATGCACCCCTAGCGCCCCCCCCCCTTTTTGGTATAGGAATATTAAGCCCAGAACCTCATACATGCAAAGCATGTGCTCTAATACTGAGCAATATTCTTAGCTACCACAGAGGTTGGTTCTACTTCTCAATATACAAGGTATAACAGCAACTAAATATGGCTGCAATTCTAATAATAGAAATAAATACTTTGATATCAGAAAGTACACTGTTCAGTGAAAAAGTCTCTAGAAAGAAATGCACAGCATTAACATAGAATATTAAGTATTCTATGTTGTTTCCTACTGTATAATTTACTTTGTGACATCCAGAAAAATACTATAACCTAAACATAATTATCTTTTCCAGTATTCTTTTTTTCTTAAAACTAAAGTGAACTAATTGTGGGGCAAGGGGGGACACACTACTCTGACACCATGGAGACACAATAGCATTAAAAAAATTTCTGGGAGTCGGGGGTAGCGCAGCGGGTTAAGTGCATGTGGTGCAAAGTGCAAGGACCCACATAAGGATCCCAGTTCGAGCCCCCTGCTCCCCACCTGCAGGGAAGTCACTTCACAAGCGGTGAAGCAGGTCTGCAGGTGTCTATCTTTCCCCCTCTGTCTTCCCCTCCTCTCTCCATTTCTCTCTGTCCAACAACGGCGACATCAGTAACAACCACAATAATAATTACAACAATAAAACAAGGGCAACAAAAGGGAATAAATAAATAATAATAAAGAATTAAAAAAAAAATTTCTGGGGGCCGGGTGGTAGCACAGTAGGTTAAGCACACATGGCACTAAGCGCAAGGACCAGAGTAAGGACCCCGGTTTGAGAACCGGCTCCCCACCTGTAGGGAGGGTCACTTCATGGGGTGAAGCAGGTCTGCAGGTGTCTATGTTTGTCTCCCCTCCTCTTTTGATTTCTCTCTGTCCTATCCAACAACAATGATAGTAACGACAACAATAATAACAACAACTATAAACAGCAATGACAACAAAAGGGAAAAAAATCCACTGCCTCCAGGAGCAGTGGATTCCTAGTGTAGGCACCGAGCCCCAGCGATAACCATGGAAGCAAAAAAAAAAATCTATCACCAAATTTTCAAAGTTGAGTAGAAAAGACAAGAAATAATTATGAAATATACAGAATTAAGGTATGATGCCTGCAATTTACTTGCAAAAAAGTTAAGAAAGTTAGAATTGTGCTTTTAGGTAAGCTTCTTGAACATGAGATCATGTAATAGAAACAAATTGGGTGAAGGTTCCCGGATTAATACATTATTTTTAAAAGTAAGATATGGGGGGTCGGGTGGTGGCACAGTGGGTTAAGCACATGTGGCGCAAAGCGCAATGACCGGCGTAAGGATCCCGGTTTGAGCCCCCGGCTCCCCACCTGCAGGGGAGTCGCTTCACAAGCGGTGACGCAGGTCTGCAGGTGTCTATCTTTCTCTCCCCCTCTCTGTCGTCCCCTCCTGTCTCCATTTCTCTCTGTCCTATCCAACAACGAACAACATCAATAATGGCAATAATAATAACCACAACGAGGATACAACAACAAGGGCAACAAAAGGGGGGAAAAATGGCCTCCAGGAGCAGTGGATTCATGGTGCAGGCACCAAGCCCAGCAATAACCCTGGAGGAAAAAAAAAAAATGTAAGATATGTGAGCATAGCCACCACCACACTAGGCAAAACTTCAGTGCTGTGGTATCTTTCCTAATCTCTGTCTTTTTCTTTAAAAACGTAAGCCCAGACTAGAAAAGTGACCAAAATTAAAATAATAACAATAACAACAATAGTAATGGAAAAGGAAAAAGAAAGGAGGGAGAGAAGAAAAATCTGATATATCTGATTCTTCATTCTGGAGGATAGAGAGGGAAATAACATAACTACAGTGGATTTGCTTTTGGTGATTCTGCCATAGAAAAACAAGGGAGGCAACAATTTTTTGAAGAACAATTTTTATTTATTGAGATAGAGACAGAGAGACAGAGAAGCCAGGGCACCATTCAGGTACCTATGGCACTATGGATTGAACTGGGAAGCTCTGGCATGCAAACCCGGAACTCTGTTTAGAAACCATTAGCCCAGAGGCCTGGCAGTGATGCACCTGACTACAGAACACATACATAATATAGGCTAAGACCAGGGTTCAAGGCCCTGGTCCCCACCTGGCAGAAGGATGCTTCACAAGCAGTGGAGCAGCACTTTAGATGTCTTTCACTCTCTTTCTCTCTCTCTCTCTTGCCCTTTATCAAAGAAAAAGTAAACATTAATTGTAAATAAGTATACACAGATATGGAAGAACAGCACAAATGTAGCAAAATGTTGAAAATTGATGGATCTGGATGAGGGATAGATTGGCACTTTTTTAAGTTTAAAGTAATTTCAAATTAAAAAAAAATTTTTTTTTAAATTTTAAATGTGTTGAGGTCCTAAATATTAACACTTAACATTTAAAGAAAGATAACCAACTCAAGATCATTCTTCTTGAGTTGTATGGAGACTTAGTTGAATGAAAATGTTTTGCTGAACTACCTGAATATATAGACAATATCTTCAGAATTTATAGCTATGACTTAAAATACAAATGCCAGGCTTTTAACAGTTACGAAGTTATGTGATTTATACAGGAAACACTGTTAAATCACTTTATTTTGACTTCTTTTCCCCTCCAGGGTTATTGGTGGGACTCAGTGCTTATACTGTAAGTCCACTGCTACTGGGGCCAATTTTCCTATTTTGTTGCCCTTGTTGTTATTACTGTTATTGCTGTTGTTTGGATAGGACAGGAAGAAATAGAGAGAGGAAGGGAAGAGATGGGAGAGAAAGACAGACAACTGGAGACCTGCTTCACTGCTTGTGAAGCAACTCCCCGACAAGTGGGGAACCCTGGGCTTGAACCCGGATCCTTAAAACTGTCCTTGCACTTTGCACCATGTGCACTTAACCTGCTGCACTACCGCTCGACCCCAATTTTAAAAAAATATTTATTTATTTATTCCCTTTTGTTGCCCTTTTTTTTTTTTGTAGTTATTGATGTCATAATTGTTGGATAGGACAGAGATAAATGGAGAGAGGAGGGGAAGACAGAGGGGAAGAGAAAAGACATCTGTAGACCTGCTTCACCGCTTGTGAAGTGACTCTCTCTCAGGTGGGGAGCCAGGGGCTCAAATCGTGATCCTTACGCCGGTCCCTGCACTTTGTGCCATGTGCACTTAACCTGCTGCGCTACCGCCCTATCCCTATTTTGACTGCTCTTTCTCTCCCTCTATCTCTCTCCCTTTCTCCCTCTCCCCAACCCCCCTCTCTTTCGTTTGCCTCCAGGATTACTGTAGGGGCTCGGTGCCGGCAATATGAATTCACTGCTCCTGGTGGACATTTTTTCCTTTTTATTGAACAGGATAAAGAGAAATTTGTGGGAGTCAGAGTAGAGGGAGAAAGAGAGGGAGAGAGGAAGACATTTGCAGACCTGCTTTCTCCCTGCATGTAGGGAGAAACCCAGGTCTCTGCGCTTAGTACTATGTGTGCTTAACCAGGTGTGCTTAACCAGTACTATGTGTGCCACTGTCCAGCCTCCTTTTGACATCTTTATTATATAATTTACACACGAAAAAGTATAATTAAAAGTATAAAAGTATAATTAAAAGTATAATTTACACACAGCAACGAAGGGAGGTGGCACAGTGGATAAAGCATTGTACTCTCAAAATGAGCAATGAACTTCCACTGAAGGATATTAAAGTGTTTCTTTTCTTTCTTTCTTTCTTTTTTTTTTTTTTTGCTTCCAGGGTTATTGCTGAGTCTCCCAATCCACTGCTCCTGGAAGCTATTTTCCCTTTTTGTTGCCCTTGTTGTTTATCGTTGTTGTTGTGATTATTACTGTTGTCATTGCTGTCACTGTTGTTGGATAGGACAGAAAGAAATCGAGAGAGGTGGGGAAGACAGAGAGGGGTAGAGAAAGACAGACTCCTACAGACCTGCTTCACCATCTGTGAAGCGAGCCCCCCCCCTGCAGTTAGGGAGCCGGGGTCTCCAACTGGGATCCTTACGCTTTGCGCCACGTGCAGTTGACACACTGCGCTACCACCCGACCCCCATTTAAGGGTATTTCTGATAAGTACTGTGAGCTAACCAATTGAGCCACGAGCTACATTAAGGGTGTTTCTTTAGAAAGAGCCAAGATTCAACAATTAACATCTTGATACGCATATAAATCACTATTTTAAGTGTAGCTCTGGACTCTACTATGATACAATTTCTACAAGAAAAATTGATAAAGTGGGTGTGTGAAAGACAAGGTTTCAAGCCATTAAAAATATTTTTCCGTGGTCCGGGAGGTGGCGCAGTGGATAAGGCACTGGACTCTCAAGCATGAGGTCCTAAATTCAATTCCCGGCAGCACATGTACCAGAGTGATGTCTGGTTCTTTCACTCTCTTCTGTAATTTCTCATGAGTCAATAAATAAAAAAAAAAATTTTCCGCAGCGGGTTAAGCACACATGGCGCGAAGCGCAAGGACTCCCTGAAGGAAACTGATTCGAGGCCCCCCCCCCCCCCCCACCTACAGGTGAGTCGCTTCACAAGCGGTGTAGCAGGTCTGCAAGTGTTTATCTTCCTCTTCCCCCTCTCTGTCTTCCCCATCTCTCTCCATTCCTCTCTGTCCTATCCAACAATGACAACATCAGTAACAATAATAATAACTACAACAATAAAACAACAAGGTCAACAAAAGGGAATAAATAAATATTTTTAAAAGTTTTTTAAGTCAGCTCTATTTTTGAGAAATACTACAAATGAACAAGTTAAGAATAGCAAAATAAATAACAAAGATTGCATAACCCTCAATAGAATTTCAGCTAAGTGTTATTTTAATAAACTAATGCTGATTTAGATAAGGTGAATAGCACTAAGGTGAAAGTGACCTTTGAAAAACAACTTGACATTGTATGAGGAACTTAAATGGATAATTAGAGAAATCTAATTTCTGGAAATTTTAATTTCATATATGCTGATTGTAATTTAAAAACAAAACAAAACTGGAAGCCGGACAGTGGCACACCTGGTTAAGTGCACAAACACCTGGATTTGAGCCCCCATGCCCCAACCTGCAGAAAGGCCACTTCACAAGTGGTGAAACAGGCCTACAGGTATTTATCTTTCTCTCTCCCTCTCTATCTCCCCTCCCCTCCCCTCCCTCTCAATTTTCCTCCATCCTATCTAATGAAAGTTAAAGTAAAAATAAATAACAAGGTAGAAATAGACTAAAAGTTCAAAACCAGAGAGATTAATAAGGATATATCTAGCTGATAAAAATTAATCATAGCTATGTATACACACACACACACACACACACACACACACACACACACACACGCTATAAAGATTACCAGGGCTGGGGAGATAGCATAGTGGTACTGCAAAAAGACTTTCATGCCTGTAGCCCAAAGGTCCCAGATTCAATCCTAAGCACCAGCATAACTGCAAAATAAGCCAGAGCTGAACACAGCTCTGGTTTTAAATAAATAAATAAATAAATGTTACTAAAAATCATCTTTCCCCATTCATCTTGAAACATAAGATCTTAGGAGCTAAAAGCAGATAAGGAAGGTACCTACCACCTAAACTCCTTTGGTACCAAACATCTGCCTTGGCAGGAAGAAGGCAGATGGGACCGTGAGAGATGAGAATCTTCGTGCATAGATCTCCAGCCTCACATTCCTCCACTCAGCCCACAGCAAATTAAACAACTCAGACAATAGCTGGTGGAGGAGAGAAACACCCGTCTTCCATACTGCACATCTGAGAGTAAAGCTTTTTCCTTCATATACAAGATGGAAGTGCACAGTTTCATGGTTACTCACTTAGACCAACTTCACACTTACTAGTAAGCAGGTATTTTTCTAACACTTGATTATCCAAGTAAAAAAAATATATTCTCTGTTTAAAGAATCAAATGATACCAAAGTGTAGGAACAGTGAATTGCACCAAAGCCAAGAACTCTGAGGAAGGAAAAGAAGGGAGGGGATGGGGAGGGCACAGGGGTATGGTGCAGGATGGTGGGAAAGATCTAAGGTAGGTGTGGAGTTCTGCAAACACTCATCATGGGGAGATGAGAAAATGAATCCAAACACCAACGACTGTACTATAAACCATCAACCACTACCTCCGTAAAATGATGAAAAATAAAAACAAAAGAAAAAAAGTAAAGGAATATGAATAACCTCCCCTATCAAGAGTAGCCACACACTGTAGTCATTCTCTTCTGGTTGTACCATCTTTCTGTACTTTTTAAACACATAGAAGTGTTTTTACTTAATGTATATTTACATTGACTGTTCAGTGACTGGGTTTCTTTGGTGTTTTTTGTTTTTTTGTCAGGATTATTCCTGGGCCTCCACACCTACATGCATGATTTATGAGTTCTCCACTCCTGGTTGAATCTTTTCTTTTTCTTTTTTAAGGTAGAGGGTGAAAGACAGAGAGGGAGAGCAGCTAGAGAAGAAGAAAAAGACAGAGGCCGGTATTGACGTACCTGGTTGAACACACATGTTATAATGTGCAAGGACCCGAGTTTGAGCCCCTGATCCCCATCTTCAGGGGGAAGCTTTGTAAGTGGCGAAGCAGTGCTGCAGGTGTCTCTCCCCCTCAAAATTTCTGGCTGTCTCTATCCAGTAAATAAATAAATAAATAAAAGTAATTTAAAAAAAGAAAGGAAGGTAGGAAGGAAGATAGGAAGGAAGGAAGGAAGGAAAATAGGAAGGAAGGAAGGAAGGAAGGAAGGAAGGAAGGAAGGAAGGAAGGAAGGAAAGAAAGAAAGAAAGAAAGAAAGAAAGAAAGAGACAGAAAGTGAGATACCTCAGCACTGTTCATGAAACTTCTCCCTGCTGCTCCCATGTATGGCTAGAGGCTTAAGGCTAGATCCTCACACACAATAAAGTATGCACTCTACTGGGTAAGACATTTATCGGCCAGGCGGTGGTGCACCTGGTTAAATGTACACATTACAGTGCGCAAGGACCAAGGTACAAGCCCTCGGTCCTTACCTACAGGGGGAAAGCAATGAGTGGTGAAGCAGTGTTGCAGGTGTCTGTGTGTCTCCCTCTCCATCTCCTCCTCCCCTATCAATTTCTCTCTGTCACTATCCAATAATAAGTAAATAATTAGTTAAAAAAAGAAAAAAAATTAAAAAGATAAAATCTATTGACAGGATTCTTGAAAAGTGCTACATCTTAATGTTTTGTTTTGTTTTCCATTCAAGACCATTTACCTGAAAATAAGTAAAAATTCAGAAAACAGTTGTTAGGATAAGAATAGTACAAAGACACTTATATATACTCCAATTCACTTGCTAACATTTTAACTAATTGGTTTAATAGTATCTCTCTCTCCCCCTCTAGCATGTACACATGCACATAGTCTTGTTTGGGAACCATTTTAGAAAACCATGGCCTTTTCTTTCTTCCTTCCTTCCTTTCTTTCTTTCTTTCTTTCTTTCTTGCCTCCAGGGTTATGGCTGGGGCTCGGTGCCTGCACTATGAATCTACTACTCCTGGAGGCCATTTTTCCAGTGTTGTTGCTGTAGTTGTTGTTGTATAGGACAGCGAGAAATCAAGAGAGGAGGGGAAGACAAAGAGGGGAGAGAAAGACACCTGCAGACGTGCTTCACCGCTTGTGGAGTGACCCCCAGCAAGTGGGGAGCTGGGGGCCGATCCTTGTGCTTTGCGCCATGTGTGCTTAACCCGCAGCGCTACCGTCCACCCCACGCTACCCCCACCATTTGTTTCTAAACACTTTGTTAGAGTGCTTTCTTAGAATATGTATATTCTTGGGGGTCGGGCGGTAGCGCAGTGGGTTAAGCGCATGTGGCATGAAGCGCAAGGACCAGCGTAAGGTTCCCGCTTTGAGCCCTGGCTCCCCACCTGCAGGGGAGTTGCTTCACAGGCAGTGAAGCAGGTCTGCAGGTGTCTATCTTTCTCTCCCCCTCTCTGTTTTCCCCTCCTCTCTCGGTTTCTCTCTGTCCTATCCAACAACGAACGACGTCAACAACAATAATGACCACAACAAGGCTACAACAGCAAGGGCAACGAAAGGGGGTGGGGAAGGCCTACAGGAGCAGTGGATGCATGGTGCAGGCACTGAGCCCCCAGCAATAACCCTGGAGGCCAAAAAAAAAAAAAAAAAAAGTATATTCTTTTTTGTGCCACCGGAGCTATTATTGGGGCTTGTACCTGCCCGCCTAATTCACTACTACTGATGGCCTTTTTTTCCCCTTTACTTTCTTTATTTGATAAGACAGAGAGAAGTTGAGAGGGGTGAGGAAGATAGAGACAGACAGAGAAACACCTACACCATTCTTTTGAAGCTTCCCCCCTACTGGTAGGGAATGGGAGGTTGAACCCAGATCCTTGAACAGGATAATGTGGCTTAATGTGATGTGCCATCACCCCGCCCCTGGATGTATATTCTTTCACATGACTACAGTCCAGCCATCAGTCTCAGTAAATTTAACAGTAAAACAATACTGTAAACATGTATCTTGTCTTTTTTTTGCTTCCAGGGTTATTGCTGGGGCTCAGTGCCTGCACCATGAATCCACTGCTCCTGGAGGCCTTTTTTCCCCCCTTTGTTGTAGCCTTGTTGTGGTTATTATTGTTATTGATGTCGTTAGTTGTTGGATAGGACAGAGAGAAATGGAGAGAGATGGGGAAGACAGAGAGCGGGCGAGAAAGATAGACACCTGCAGACCTGCTTCACCGCTTGTGAAGTGACCTCACTGCAGGTGGGGAACCGGGGGTTCGAATGGGGGTTCTTAGGCCGGTCCTTGCGCTTTGCGCCATGTGCGCTTAACCCACTGCTCTACCACCCCACCCACATATCTTGTCAATTTACCCAACAATGTACTTTATTACACTTTTCACATTCACTACTAACAGGTATTACTTAGATGTTTAGCCTTCTTTCATCTAAATCTTCACTAAAGTTTCAAAGCTTTTCTTATGCAGCATTTATTTATTTCCTTTTGTTGCCCTTGTTTTATTGTTGTTAGTTATTGTTGTTGTCATTGCTGTTGTGGTTGTTGGATAAGACAGAAAGAAATGGAGAGAGGAGGGGAAGACAGAAATGGGGAGAGAAAGATAGACACCTGCAGACCTGCTTCACCGATTGTAAAGCGACTCCCCTGCAGGTGGAGAGCCGGGGGCTCCAACCGGGATCCTAGCACTGGTCCTTGCACTTTGCGCCACCTGCGCTTAACCCACTGCGATACTGCCGGACTCCCCCTCCTTATTTATTTATTTTGCATTGCCAGGAAAGAAACCCAGGGCCTCATGCTTGTGAGTCATGTGCTAGTCATCCCTGAGGTATCTCTCTGGCTTACTGTTTATGAGATAGTTACCAGAGCACTGCTATATCATCTATGGAATTCCACTTGTTTTTTTTTGCCTCCAGGGTTATTGCTGGGGCTCAGTGCCTGCACTACGAATCCACTGCTCCTGGAGGCTATTTTTTTCCCCTTTTTTGTTGCCCTTGTTGCTTATCCTTATTGTTGTTTTTGTTGCTGTCGGTTAGGACAGAGAGAAAGGGAGAGAGGAGGGGAAGACAGAGAGGGGGAGAGATAGACACCTGAAGACCTGCTTCACCGCCTGTGAAGCGACTCCCCTGCAGGTGGGTCCACTTGTTTTCTTTGTTGCACTCCTACGTGATACTGAGGACTGAATCCAGGGCCTTACGTATATAAGGCAAAAAGTTCTAAGAGGAGAGTTGGGCTGTAGTGCAGCGGGTTAAGCGCAGGTGGCGCAAAGAGCAAGGACTGGAGTAAGGATCCAGGTTCGAGTCCAGGCTCCCCACCTGCAGGGGAGTCACCTCACAAGCGTGCAGCAGGTCTGCAGGTGTCTGTCTTTCTCTCCCTCTCTGTCTTCCCCTCCTCTCTCCATTTCTCTCTGTCCCATCCAAAACAATAAAACAAGGGCAACAAAAGGGAATAAATAAAATTAAAAAATAAAAAACTCCTAAGACTGAGCACTTCCCCAGACCTGACACTAATAAGTTTGAAGAATACAGATACTATATATATGACAAAACATTCCTAATTTATGGTTTATCTGATGTTATCTCATGGTTAAATTCAGATTATACATTTTTACTTGAAAAATAAACTATATTAATGATACCTTCTGGCATCGATATCTGGCCTTTTTTTTTTTTTTAAACAAAATGTTAATCTCAATCATCTACTAAAGATATTGTCCCTCATCTGGGGCACTAATCAGGTAGTCTTGAGATTTCCACACAGATATGATGGGCCTAGACCTTGAATAGATCCCTCTCTCCATTGTCACTGGTCATCTCCATCAGGAACAACACAATAGACCCCTTTGAGGACCCCCATAGGACCTTGCCCTCAATGTGGATCAAACGGTAGAGAATGTTCCATCCTCTGAAGGGAGGCTGGATTCTTCTTCTAGCATTTGCCCTTCTTCCGTAGCCAGTCAACAGCGTCAGGTTGAGCCTGATGTAAAGTTTCGAGACCTCCTTTGAATCTGGAGAGGTGGCAGTCATTGACTATGTGGGTCATAGTCTGTCTGGAGCCGCAGGGGCAGTTCGGGTCATCTCTGGCTCCCCAGCGATGGAACATAGCGGCGCACTGGCCATGGCCGGTTCGATACCGATTGAGGAGGCTGGATAATATACTCTATCACCTGAGGAAGATGGGTCCTGAAATTGGGGCAGCTTGGAACATTCCTACTCCTAACCACAGAATGTGAGCTCAGATCTACAGGGATGCAGAGGTCACAGAGGCTCCTAAGCTGAATATGGGCCTCAGATCACATCAAATCAATGGGGTTTACAGTCAACAATATTTATACACCTTTCCCATATTTGGGAGCTACTCTTTTCCCTGATCCAGCTTTCTAGCCCTTTTTCAAGCCATGACATCATCTCTCCAGACAATAACTTGAGTCCACCTGCATATCAGATGTCAGGCTCAGGAAAAATAAAGTCATGGAAATATAACTAAAATAAATAGGTCTTCTAGCTATCTTTAAAAGGGAGACCCCAAATCTTCATCTTCAATATTCTAGCCTTTAGGTTCATGATTGGTCAACACTTTGTTTGGATCTATATTTTAACTCTTTTTTCAGCCACCAGGTTCCAGATGCTACCACGATACCAACCATACTTCCCTGGGCAGACGACCCCACCAATGTGTCCTGGAGCCCTGCTTCCCCAGAGCCCTGCCCCAGTACGGAAAGAGAGAGAGAGCCTCGAAGTATGGATCGACCTGTCAACGCCCATGTTCAGCGGAGAAGCAATTACAGAAGCCAGACCTTCCACCTTCTGCACCCTAGAATGAGCCTGGGTCCATACTCCCAGAGGGTTAAAGAATAGGAAAGCTATCAGGGGGAGGGATGAGGTGGGATACGAAGTTCTGGTGGTGGAAATTATGTGGAGTTGTACCCCTCTTATCTATGGTTTTTGTCAGTGTTTCCTTTTTATAAATATTTTTAAAAATATATAAAAGCCACACAAAAAAAAGATATAGTTTCAATTTCTCTACTTCATAATTACAAAATTTTCCATTAATGTTACATGGGAGACTCTTTAAATCCATACAAATATCCTGGTTCTGCATTGAAATTGTTCCTAAATTTCAGATATTCTCATAATTATTGCCTTATTTAATTCTTGATATATGTACAAAGATAACTTTTCAACCTCAGCAATTCTACAAAACCAGTTGGCACCTGGCATACTACTAAAAACAAAGGCTTCTCTGCTAATTGGCATAGACTAATAAATCTTTCCTTCAGGGCAGGGTGGATAGCATAATGGCTATGTAAAGAGACTCTCATGCCTGAGGCTCTGAAGTCCCTGGTTCAGTCTCCCCCACCACCTTAAGCAGGAGCTGAGCAGTGATCTGGTAATAATAATAATAAACTAAAAATAAACCTTCCTTTTAATGACTTATAGTTCATTATTGTACTATTTTAGTATTCAAACTGTTCTAAATTTAGCCAGTAAGAATTTATTCAGTTTAGCTCCTGTGTTCTTATGACATGTTTCCATACTATTTTGAGGGCACCTATTCCTTATTTCTGACTGTAATAAGATGCTTCTGGATAATCTTGTACCTACCTAACACTAATCCTAGAATAAGTAATTTTCTTCCAATAAGCCTGGTCCTTTTAACAGGAAAGTTGTATTAGACATTAAACCTAGGGCAGGGGTAGATAGCATAATGGTTATGCAAAAAGTTTCTCATGCCTGAGGCTCCAAAGTCCCAGGTTCAGTCCCCCTGCACCAACATAAACCAGAGCAGTGCTCTGGTAAAAATAAATAAATAAATAAATAAATATAAAGAAAGAAAAAGATAAAGAAAAGAAATACAGGATCTTTAAAAAAAGAGAAAGAGAGGGAGTTGGGTGGTAAGCCCAGCGGGTTAAGAGCAAGGACTGGCATGAGGATCCCAGTTCAAGCCCCAGGCTCCCCACCTGTAGAGGGGTCACTTCACAAGCAGTGAAGCAGGTCTGCAGGTGTCTATCTTTCTCTCCCCTCTGTCTTCCCATCCTCTCTCCATTTCTCTCTGTCCTATCCAACAACAATGACAACAATAATAACCACAACAATAAAACAACAAGGGCAACAAAAGGGAATAAATAAAATGTTTTTTAAAAGTTTATTTTAAAAAAAGAGAGATTAAACCTGGTGTTTATGCTAGTTACAAAAGCATGAATTTCCTTTTTCTTTTCCACAACAGAACTAAGCAACAGAAATGAGCATGTATGTATGTATATGATATACATATATTCATGTAACCCATACGTATGCATTTTTGTTATAAATCCATATTGATAGTATGAATTACAATCTATTTGCATATAATTCTACTCCTTGTATTCCTATTCCTTTATTTTTTATAATTTTTATTTTATTTATTCTCTTTTGTTTTCCTTATTGTTTTATTAATGTAGTTATTATTGTTGTTACTGATGTCATCGTTGTTGGATAGGGCAGAGAGAAATGGAGAGAGGAGGGGAAGACAGAGAGGAGAGAAAGAGAGACACCTGCAGACCTGCTTCACAGCCTGTGAAGCGACTCCCCTGCAGGTGGGGAGCCCGGGGCTCGAACCGGGATCCTTACGCCGGCCCTTGCACTTTGCGCCCACCTGCACTTAACCTGCTGTCCTATTCCTTTATTAAGAACATTACCGGGAGTCGGGCGGTAGCGCAGCATGTTAAGCGCACGTGGCGCAAAACGCAAGGACCGGCAAAAGGATCCTGGTTCGAGCCCCTGGCTCCCCACCTGCAGGGGAGTCGCTTCACAGGCGGTGAAGCAGGTCTGCAGGTGTCTGTCTGTCTCTCCCCCCCCCCCCCGTCTTTCCCTCCTCTCTCCATTTCTCTCTGTCCTATCCAACAACGACGACAGCAATAACAACAATAACTACAACAATAAAGCAACAAGGGCAACAAAAGGGAATAAATAAATATTAAAAAAAAAAAAGAACATTACCTCCCAGGCAGAGGGTAGATAGCATAATGGTTATGCAAACAGACTCTCATGCCTAAAGTTCCAAAGTCCCAAGTTCAATCCTCTACACCACCATAAGCTCTCGAAAAAAACAAACAAAACACTATCTCCTATAAACAAACATATATTGTTTCCTTTATTAAAATACAGATCTTCAAGAGTCAAGTATTTTCTTGCAAATCTCTCCCACCTCTCTTATAGCCCATCTTGCTCAAAAGACTATATAGTCAAATACTATGTTTGGGGTTAGGACCAAGATGGCTAAATGGAGGCTTATGTTTTCTTTCACCACCATCCCCCAACAACAAAGTCACAACACACACTGGATCTCAGACAAGCTTCCACACCAAGAGACAAAGCCTATATCCTGGTAGTGAAGACCCACAGATACCTTCTCCAAAATGCCACTCTGCACAACAGTAGGACACATCTGGGCATACAGCCAAAATATGCAGATCTACAGGTGGTAGGCTGAGTAGAAATCCAGGCACTCTGATCCTAATCAAATTTTGTACTACAACTTTACAACAACTGGAAATGAGAAACAAAAAGCTATAAACTACTTGAGAGTTTCAGTAACAACCTTCCTGACAATAACAGCAACTGGCCAAGAGCTGTTCTGGAAGATGGAGCCATACTGGAATTCACTTTCCATAGTAACAGTCCCTGAAGGCATAGCCATGGAAAGGACTCCATTCATAGTGTTCAGTCTGTAAGATGCTGTTCTTCTTCCAGTTGCAGATCACATCTTAAATCAAATTTCTGGTCACTACCTAGGTTGGCTCAAGCTCAGTACTATAGCTTCATCCAGGCACTTGTGACTGAAAACCCCTGGCCATTACCTAAGTGTGCTCAAACACTGGTACTGCAGAACTGGGGCTTATCAAGGGAAAGGAGGGGTAATTGGGTTGGGTGTATACAGGGAGATCATCAAAACTTTCGGGATGGGATATTGGGGTTTTGATAGTAGATAAAGTACAGGAACACATTTTGTAGAGGGGAGAAAGTGTATTTCTAACACATTTATCATCTTAAAAACCAAGTTTCGAGGACTTCCGGAGGCGGAGCTACGAGCAGCAGATCGCTTTCTCTCCTCTCCTCTCCTCTCCTCTCCTCTCCTCTCCTCTCCTCTCCTCTCCTCTCCTCTCCCGGATCAACTAGGAATACCAGAGGAGACCACCCGGACCAAAACAGGACAGGACTAGAATGACCACAGGAACCCAGTAAATCACCCGTGAGTACAAACACGCGTGGCTGGTGACAGAGAGGAGAGAGGGGCCTAAGGAGAGATTAAGTGGCTGCTTAGTTCGACAGTTTGTCAGTGGAGACACCACCTCCAGTCTGCTCCACAACAAGGGGACAGCTGAAGGGAGGAGGAGGCTCCCCAGAGACTCACCAAGTACAACTCTGAGTCTCCATTGCTACTGCCCTCAGAGTCTGGAGCAGCAACAGGGAGGGACACCAGGGTACAGAGATCTGACCGGGAAACTCAGGAGAAGACCTATGCCTCTCGGTGGCATAGCTGAGGGGCTGTGAAAGTCTCTTTGCATAACCACTGGAGTATCTCTGCCACACCCTGCTTTATCTCTTGGTCAGGAGTCAGTGATTTAGCCAAGAAGCCTATTGATAGTTTAAAAGCCCTCAGGCTCCCATAGCCTACAGGGGGAAAAAAAAAAGGCTTTTACACCACTGAACTCCAACTCAGGGATTGAAAAAACTGTTAACTTATATAAAATGGTTAAAACAACAAGAAAAAATATTGGAGACTCGAACCAGGACAAGAGTCCAGCTAAAAGTCCTCCAGAGGGTGAAGCACAAAACAACGAGTTCAACATCCAAACATTAGCTAAGGAAATAATAACAGGAGTGAGTAAAGAATTTGAAAAAATTGTAATCAGAAATGCAGGAACAACAAATGAGAATATGGAAGAAAATTCTAATAATCTCATGGTTATTAGAGAGCTGAAAGCTGAAATCGCTGAGTTAAGAAGGCAACTAACTGAACAAGCTAAAACAGTATCAGAGCAGGGCAACAAAATAGATGAACTCCAGAAAGCAGTAGAGGGCAGAGAGAATAGAATCAATGAGGCTGAAGACAGAATTAGCAAGATTGAGGATGAATTAGAGACAACTAAAAAAGAAGTAAGAGATCTCAAAAAGAGATTAAGAGATGCTGAAAACAACAACAGAGTCCTATGGGATGACTTCAAAAGAAACAATATACGCATTATTGGCTTACCAGAGGAAGAAAGAGAAGGGGAGGAAGAAAGCATTCTCCAGGCCATAATAGCTGAAAATTTCTCTAGTCTAGACAACACCAAAGACATAAAGATTCAAGAAGCCCAGAGGGTCCCAAACAGAATTAACCCAGACCTAAAGACACCAAGACATGTCATACTTAGATTGGAAAGGAATAAGGATAAAGAAAGGATCCTCAAGGCTGCAAGAGAAAAACAAAGAGTCACCTACAAAGGAAAACCCATAAGATTAGCAGCAGACTTCTCCATACAAACACTACAGGCCAGAAGAGAATGGCAAGATATCTATCGAGTGCTCAATGAGAAAGGCTTTCAGCCAAGAATACTATATCCTGCTAGATTGTCATTCAGACTAGATGGAAGCATCAAAACCTTCTCAGACAAGCAACAGTTGAAGGAAGCAACCATCACCAAGCCTGCCTTGAAAGAATTTCTGAAAGGTCTCCTATAAACAACCAGACCACCACAAATAGAACATATATCAAAACACTCTAAAACTCTACAAGAATGGCGTTAAAATATCTTCAATCTTTGATATCAATAAATGTCAATGGACTGAATTCACCTATTAAAAGACACAGAGTAGGAAGATGGATCAGAAAACACAACCCAACAATATGTTGTCTACAGGAAACTCACCTAACGCAACAAGACAAACACAGACTTAAAGTGAAAGGATGGAAAACTATCATTCAAGCCAATGGCCCACAAAAAAGGGCAGGAACAGCTATTCTCATATCTGACATTATAGACTTTAAAATAGATAAGATTAAAAAAGATAGGAATGGACACTACTTACTGCTCAGAGGATCAGTCAATCAAGAGGACTTAACAATTATTAATATCTATGCACCCAATGAGAAGCCATCTAAATACATCAAACTTCTACTGAAAGAGCTACAGCAATATATCAACAGTAACACAATCATAGTAGGGGACTTCAACACCCCTCTATCTCAACTTGACAGATCATCCAGGCAGAAAATCAATAAAGACATAAGGGAGCTAAATGAAGAGATAGATAAACTAGAACTATTGGACATTTTCAGAGTCATTCATCCCAAGAAACTGGAATACACATTTTACTCAAATCCACATGGATCATTCTCAAGGATAGACCATATGTTAGGCCACAAAGACAGCATCAGCCTATTCAAGAGCACTGAAATCATCCCAAGCATCTTCTCAGACCACAGTGGAATTAAACTAACACTTAACAATCAACAAAAGATTAGAAACAGTGCGAAAATGTGGAAGCTCAACAGTACACTTCTTAACAACTTCTGGGTCAAAGAGGAAATCAAGGAAGAAATCAAAATGTTTCGAGAGTTCAATGAAAATGAAGACACAAGCTATCAAAATATTTGGGACACAGCTAAAGCAGTCCTAAGAGGGAAGTTCATAGCTATACAAGCACACATTAGGAAACAAGGCACAAATAAACAGCCTGATTGCACATCTTAAAGACCTAGAAGAAGAACAACAAAGGAATCCTAAAGCAACCAGAAGGACAGAAATTACTAAAGTTAGGGCAGAAATAAATAACATTGAGAATAGGAAAACCATACAAAAGATCAATGAAAGTAAATGTTGGTTCTTCGAAAGAGTAAACAAAATCGACAAACCTTTAGCCAGACTCACAAAACAAAAAAAGGAGAAGACCCAAATAAATCGGATAGTAAATAAAAGAGGAGAAATCACAACAGACACTGCAGAAATTCAACATATCATGCGAGGCTTCTATGAACAACTATATGCCACCAAGCTAGAGAACCTGCAAGAAATGAATGATTTCCTAGATACCTACCAACTTCCAAAACTAAGTAAAGAGGAAGTGGATAACATGAACAGGCCCATCACAGCTAATGAAATTGAAACAGTTATCAAAAATCTTCCCAAAAATAAAAGTCCTGGACCAGATGGTTTTACAAATGAATTCTACAAAACCTTCAAAGAAGAACTAATACCTCTACTTTTAAAAGTCTTCCAGAAGATTGAAGACACTGGAATACTCCCTGCCAGCTTCTATGAAGCCAACATCACCCTGATACCAAAAGCAGACAGGGACACAACCAAAAAAGAAAACTACAGACCAATATCTCTAATGAACATAGATGCGAAAATATTGAACAAAATTCTAGCCAACCGGATACAGCAGTATATCAAAAAAATTGTTCATCATGACCAAGTGGGGTTTATCCCAGGCATGCAAGGTTGGTTTAATATACGTAAATCAATCAATGTGATCCACCACATCAACAAAAGCAAGACCAAAAACCACATGGTCATATCAATAGATGCAGAGAAAGCCTTTGACAAAATACAACATCCCTTTATGATCAAAACACTACAAAAAATAGGAATAGATGGAAAATTCCTGAAGATAGTGGAGTCTATATATAGCAAACCTACAGCCAACATCATACTCAATGGTGAAAAACTGGAAGCATTTCCCCTCAGATCAGGTACTAGACAGGGCTGCCCACTATCACCATTACTATTCAACATAGTGTTGGAAGTTCTTGCCATAGCAATCAGGCAGGAGCAAGGAATTAAAGGCATACAGATTGGAAGAGAAGAAGTCAAACTCTCCTTATTTGCAGATGACATGATAGTATACATGGAAAAACCTAAGGAATCTAGCAAGAAGCTTTTGGAAATCATCAGGCAATACAGTAATGTGTCAGGCTATAAAATTAACATTCAAAAGTCAGTGGCATTCCTGTATGCAAACACTAAGTTAGAAGAAATTGAAATCCAGAAATCAGTTCCTTTTTCTATAGCAACAAAAACAATAAAATATCTAGGAATAAACCTAACCAAAGAAGTGAAAGACTTGTATACTGAAAATTATGAGTCACTACTCAAAGAAATTGAAAAAGACACAAAGAAGTGGAAAGATATTCCATGCTCATGGGTTGGAAGAATTAACATCATCAAAATGAATATATTACCCAGAGCCATCTACAAATTTAATGCTATCCCCATCAAGATCCCAAGCACATTTTTTAGGAGAATAGAACAAATGCTACAAATGTTTATCTGGAACCAGAAAAGACCTAGAATTGCCAAAACAATCTTGAGAAAAAAGAACAGAACCGGAGGCATCACACTGCCAGATCTCAAACTATACTATAGGGCCATTGTCATCAAAACTGTTTGGTACTGGAACATGAACAGACACACTGACCAGTGGAATAGAATTGAGAGCCCAGAAATGAGGCCCCACACCTATGGACATCTAATCTTTGACAAAGGGGCCCAGACTATTACATGGGGAAAGCAGAGTCTCTTCAACAAATGGTGTTGGAAACAATGGGTTGAAACATGCAGAAGAATGAAGCTGAATCACTGTATTTCACCAAATACAAAAGTAAATTCCAAGTGGATCAAGGACTTGGATGTTAGACCAGAAACTATCAGATACTTAGAGGAAAATATTGGAAGAACTTATTTCCGCATAAATTTTAAAGACATTTTCAATGAAACGAATCCAATTACAAGGAAGACTAAGGCAAGTATAAACCTATGGGACTACATCAAATTAAAAAGCTTCTTCACAGCAAAAGAAACCACTACCCAAATCAAGAGACCCCTCACAGAATGGGAGAAGATCTTTACATGCCATACATCAGATAAGAGTTTAATAACCAACATATATAAAGAGCTTACCAGACTCAACAACAAGACAACAAATAACCCCATCCAAAAATGGGGGGAGGAATTGGACAGAATATTCACCACAGAAGAGATCCAAAAGGCCAAGAAACACATAAAAAAATGCTCCAAGTCTCTGATTGTCAGAGAAATGCAAATCAAGACAACAATGAGATATCACTTCACTCCTGTGAGAATGTCACACATCAGAAAAGGTAACAGCAGCAAATGCTGGAGAGGGTGTGGGGTCAAAGGAACCCTCCTGCACTGCTGGTGGGAATGTCAATTGGTCCAACCTCTGTGGAGAACAGTCTGGAGAACTCTCAGAAGGCTAGAAATGGACCTACCCTATGACCCTGCAATTCCCCTCCTGGGGATATATCCTAAGGAACCCAACACATCCATCCAAAAAGATCTGTGTACACATATGTTCTTGGCAGCACAATTTGTAATAGCCAAAACCTGGAAGCAACCCAGGTGTCCAACAACGGATGAGTGGCTGAGCAAGTTGTGGTATATATACACAATGGAATACTACTCAGCTGTAAAAAATGGTGACTTCACCGTTTTCAGCCGATCTTGGATGGACCTTGAAAAAATCATGTTGAGTGAAATAAGTCAGAAACAGAAGGATGAATATGGGATGATCTCACTCTCAGGCCGTAGTTGAAAAACAAGATTAGAAAAGAAAACACAAGTCGAACCTAAAATGGAATTGGAGTATTACACCAAAGTAAAAGACTCTGGGGTGGGTGGGTGGGTGGGGAGAATACAGGTCCATGAAAAATGACGAATGAAATAGTGGGGGTTGTATTGCTAAATGGGAATCTGGGGAATGTTATGCATGTAAAAAAAACAAAAAAAGGAAGAAGAAGTAGAAACGCAAAGCAGAAATTGACTGAGTTTGGAGTATGGCACCAAAGTAAGAAAGCAGAAGTATACTAGAGTTTGCAGTGAGTACCTCCCTAATACTTCCTCTCCACTTTTCCAAGCTTTGGGTCCATGATTGCTCAACAATTTGTTTGGCTTTGTATGTTAACTCTCTTTTCAGTCACCAGGTTCCAGGTGTCATCAGGATGCCAGCCAGACTTCCCTGGATTGAAGACACCACCAATGTGTCCTGGAGCTCAGCTTCCCCAGAGACCCATCCTACTAGGGAAAGAGAGAGGCAGACTGGGAGTGTGGACCGACCAGTCAACGCCCATGTTCAGCAAGGAAGCAATTACAGAAGCCAGACCTTCTACCTTCTGCAACCCTCAATGACCCTGGGTCCATGCTCCCAGAGGGATAGAGAATGGGAAAGCTATCGGGGGAGGGGGTGGGATATGGAGATTGGGCGGTGGGAATTGTGTGGAGTTGTACCCCTCCTACCCTATGGTTTTGTTAATTAATAAAAAAAAAAAAAAAAAAAAAAAACCAAGTTTCCTCAATAACTAAATATCATAATTGCATAAAATCAAATATTGTGTTTGTAAACTCCTTGAGTTAATTTAGCTCTATCTTTTTCCCTTAAATGTGATTATGATAGTCATATGAAATGCTACTGAGCTCATTAGTTTGTTTCTTTCAGTTAGAGGATTTTCCTCCTTTCTATCCTAATTTACTTTACTTTTTTAAAAAATTATTCAGAATGGTAACAAAAATCAAAACTATACACAAAATAAGTCTCCTCCCTATATCCTTTCCACCCTACTCTGTCTATCCTCTGTAAGCTGATCTCCTTCTACATTTCCAACCCAATATCCTAACCCTGAAGGTGGGAGCCAGCAGGCTTGAACTTGAGTCCTTGTGCACTGTAACATGAGTGCTCAACCTAGTGTGTCACCCAGCCCAAAAGGTGTTATATTTTTATTTAAACCTATTTGGTAATATGCTATTATCTTAGAAAACCTTCTGGATTTCAAGTATTGTTTTTCTGGCAGTGCCAAGGCCTCACACATATGCAATGTCATCATCCTACATCCTAGAACACTTTTTCATTTTCTTTTCATTTCAGATTATATATATATGAGAGAGAGAGATGAAGAGACACCACAGCAGTGGAGATTTCCTAATGCCATGGAACTCCCATGTGATGTCTGAGGTTGAACCTGGCTTCTGTCCACGACAAAGCATGCATAGTAGGAAATTAGTTATGTTCTAGTCCCGTGACACATCTGTAAGATGCTGAAACTTGCCAGAAACACAAATGTGTGTATACATATATGCATAAATATATTTGCAGATCTTTAGGAAAATTACAAAGAAAAATAAGTTACTTTGTCTACTTACTGAGTGGTGTTGTGTCTGGAGGTGGAAAGTTCTCTGTGAAGTTGACATTACACAAGTCTGTACTACAACAACAGAAACGGTATGTTCCATTCTGAATTGAGGGAGGGGTGGTAGTTACTACACATTCTTCATAGTGACACTCCTGGGGATCTCCAATGTGAGACCAACATCCTATAAACCAATAATAATGTGAACAAGTTAAGAGACTATATGATAGATAAAACTAAAAGGAAAACAAAAACTAAGAAAGAACTGCAGTTAAAATGACAGCATGACTATTCTTGCAAATAACAGAAAATAGAAAACTTTGGGGGGAGTGTGGGCAGTGGCGTACCTGGTTACATGAACACATTACAGAGTGCAAGGAACCAAGTTCAAGCCCCTGGTCCCCACCTGCAGGGGTGAAACAGGGTTGCAGATGTCTCTGTCTCTATTCTCCTACCCCTCACAATTTCTCTTTGTCTCTATCCAACAATAAGTAAATAAATTTTTAAAAAAACAAACTTTTTTTAAACCAGAGTACCACTCAGCTCTGGCTTATGATGGTGCTGGGGATTGGGCCTGGAACATAAGAGTCTCAGGCATGAAAGTCTTTTGCATGACCATTATGTTATTCTCCCATACATTTTTAAATAACAGAAAAATGGCAAAGTACAAACAGTACTTTTGTTCATGAAGAACAAAAGGCACTGGCAAAATATTTAGGCTTATCACTAATCTAATAATAATTATTAATACAACTCTAAGATTACATTTTTCATATCTATTAAATTATCCTTGGTTTAAAAAACAATTTTAGTAAGGGTTCAATAACACACTCTCACACACTGCTAAAGGATGTATAGGTGGTGGCGCACCTGGTTGAACGTAAATGTTACAGTGCTGAAGGCCCCAGGTTCAAGCCCCCAGTCCCCACCTGCAAGGAGAAAAGCTTTGCAAGTGGTGAAGCAGGGCTGCAGGTGTCTCTCTCCCTTTCTATCACCTCCTTCCCTCTCAATTTCTGGCTGTCTCTATCCAATAAATAAATAAAGATTAAAAATTTTTTTAAAAGGAAATGTAAATGTATATAGCATTGGTTAAAAGGAACGCAGCAATTTTAGTAAAACGTCTTTAAAATGTTCATATTTTGAGAAATCTATTCCAAGAAAATTATCAGAAAAAATATCACTGAACTATTATCAATTATAGTGAAAACTAGATAACAACATAATATCAAATGATATAGTAGTATGTGAGTAAATTGTCCTATATATTGCGATGTTTGGGCTATTCATATTGATTTTATTTATTTATTCATATTATTCCCTACCTACTTTCCTTCTTCCTTTCTCCCTCTCTCCATTTCTTTCTCTCTTCCCCTTCCTTCCTTCCTTCTTTCCTTCCTCCCTTCCTTCCTTTCTTTCATCAGAGAATTGCTCAGCTCTTGTTTATGGGTATATCAGGGACTAAATCTCAGGCATGAAAGTCTTTTGCGCAGTACTACTGCCCAGCCCAGATTATTAATATTTTCACAGAACACTTAAAGACATGGACAAATGTTGCTGATACAATTTACGGTGAGAAAGACAGGGTATGAAATTGTTTATACAATATCCAAATTTAGGAACCAGGAGGTGGCAGTCCTGATGAAGCACACACATCATGGTCCCCACCTGCATAAGGAAAGCTTCATCAATGGTGAAGCAGGTCTGCAGGTGTCTCTGCCTCTCTCCCTCTCTATCTCCCCTCCCTTCTCAATTTCTCTCTGTCTCTATGCAATAATAAATAATTAATTAGGGGCAGAGGGTAGATAGCATAATGGTTATGCAAACAGACTCTCATGCCTGAGGCTCCAAAGTCCCAGGTTCAATCCCCTGCAATACCATAAGCCAGAGTTGAACAGTGCTCTGGTTAAAAAAAAAAAAAAGAAATAAAAAATAAATAAATAAATAAATAAATAATTGATTATTTAAGCAAACAAAAACACACATTACAATATTCAAATTTGGGGAGGTGGGAAGTACACAAACATCAAGAGACATAATATAGAAAGCACACTGAAGAGAATAAACCCATTAAGTAAAATGAGGAGGGCTATGCAGTGGGCACCGGGTTAAGCACACATAGTACCAGCACAAGGACCCTGATTCAAGCCCCTGCTCCCCATCCGCACTGGGGATGCTTTGTGAGAGGTAAATCAAATTTGCAGGTCTTTCTCTCTCCCTCTCTATCTCTCCCTTCCACTCTCAGGTTCTCTCTATCCTATCCAACAAAAATGGAGGGGAGGAGGAAAAGGGAAAAAATGGCTGTTGGGAGCTGTGGATTTGTAGCGCTGGCATTAAGCCCCAGAGAAAACAAATTTTATTAATTAAAGTAAATTTTTGGGAATATGCAACAGTAGGCTCATGTTTTTCTGTTCTGTATTCCCAAATTTTGTAGAATGAGGACATATTATTAAAATTATAATAAGCCCTTATTAAAGTCAATCACCTTTTATAAATTTGAGGAGTGTAGATATATACTTTTTTTTTTTAACAGAGAACTACTCAGCTTGGGCTAATGCTGGTACAGGGGTTTGAACCTTGGACTTCTGAGCCTCAGGCATGAGAGTCTCTTTGCATAACCATTATGATATCTACCCCTGCCCTAGAAATATGCTTTTAAATCTGCTATTTTCCTGGATATGGTTTTGATCTACCACCTTGCCCTTTTTAGATAAAAGTCAATTGTATAAAACAGAAACTTGTTTCAAACTAGAAAAGTATTACCTACCTTGTTTTACAAGATTTATGTCCCCTTTAGATTTCTCCCAAAGGCCATAGCAGGTACTACCTTTTGAACACAATATTGTTCCATTTTCATGAGAGATTCGACTTTCACCTATCCCTAGGTCTTGTTGATATGGATCTTTAAATGCACATAGTCGTTCTTGATTCTGAGAAGCTATAATAAAAGAAACAAAATAATGGCAAATTAGTTTTGTGAATCAATACAAAATATAATTTATATATATATAAAACATTTTAATATTATTGAAACGCATTGCAAATTTTCCAACTATGTCATTAATTGGGCTTGAATACATTTGTAATTTTATTTTATTCAATAACTTCTCTCTGTTCATTTCTTGTAACCTCCAAGCAAGAAACAATCTGAAAACTCACATCCCCAAAGCAATAGCCTCTTACCACTCTAATTCTCATTTATTCTCATTATTATTCTCACCACTTTCTCTTACTAAATAATTGTAGTGATCAAATAATATACTATCATCCAAAAGACATTCATGCTTTAAATTATGAAATCTACCAAAAAAATTAAGAAAAACCTAAGGATGAATAATTCAGAAAATTCTACAGTATTCATTTTTGTAGAAAACTAAACATCCATCATTAGGCATGGTAAACTAAGGAATGAAGAGTGACTACAAATGGTTACATGTTTTCTTAGGGGGGTGATAAACATGTTCTAAAATTAGATTATGTTTGAGATGCCCAGGGCCATGATGACAAGTAAGGAGAGCCTGTGATTCCCTCCAAGAACCAACTGCAAAGTCACAGGAATATATGGGAAAGCCCACAAAGAAACAGTCTTTCCACAGCAAAAAAAAAAAAAAAAAAAAGACCACCCTCTCCCAAGAAGAACAAAGCTCCTCCTCCCTAAACTTTATTTTTACATTCAAGGTTGAGCATGCATGCCAAATCTATAAATGTAAAACTGTCAATATTACAGACAATGGAGGACAGTTTTTTTTTCCCCCAAATTAACTTTTAAAAAAAATTTTTTGAGTGTAGTGATAATGTACACACCGGGGATATTTGGCAGACATGAAAGTTGTTAGAAGTTATAAGTTGTTAGTTATAAGTAACACTTTACTTAGAGTAAAATACATACTGGAGAACAAAATAAATAAGAAATTTGCTTATAAAACGGAAAACCAAAGCAAGATTTTCAAATAAAAAATGCAGAGATAAAAAGCAGTTCATGGGAGTCGGACGGTAGCGCAGCGAGTTAAGTGCACGTGGCACAAAGCGGAAGGACCGCAGAAGGATCCCAGTTCGAGCCCCCAACACCCCACTTGCAGGGGAGTCGCTTCACAGATGGTGAAGCAGGTCTGCAGGTGTCTCTCTTTCTCTCCCCCTCTCTGCCCTCCCCTCCTCTCTCCATTTCTCTCTGTCCTATCCAACAACGACGACAGCAATAACTACAACAAGGGCAACAAAAGGGAATAAATAAATATTTTCAAAAAAGTAGTTCATTACTACCCAGTTATTATTTAGTTTGGATATCTATTAAATTTCGTCATATAAAAAGAAAGAAAAAGAGGAGGCAGGGTGGTAGGGCAGTGGGTGAAGCACAGAAAACCCAAAGCTCAAGGACCAGCATAAGGATCCCCGTTTGAGGCCCTGGCTCCCCACCTGCAGGGAGGTCGCTCCACAAGCAGTGAAGCAGTGTCTATCTTTCTCTCCCCCTTTCTGTCTTCACCTCCTCTCTCCATTTCTTGCTGTCCTATCCAACAACAACGACATCAGTAACAACAACAATAAAACAACAAGGACAACTAAATGAGAAAAATGGCCTCCAGGAGCAGTGGGTTCATAGTGCAGGCACCCAGCCCCAGCAATAACCCTGGAGGAAAAAATTAATTAATTAAATAAAATAAAATAAAGAGAAAGGAAAAAAAAAAACTTGAAAGCAACAAGAAATGAGCACATCCTAACAAGGCACTAACAAAGACAGAAAGCAATTCAAATAAAAAAAAAATTATGTACAGCCTGGGAAGTTGCACATGGATAGTGTTAAGACTCATACCCACTAGGTCCAGAGTTTAATTCTCAGAATTGCATGTGTAAGAATGATATTTGTCCCTCTCCCTAATAAGTAGGTATATCTTAGTGGCCAGATGGTGAAGTACTGAGTTGAGCATTCATTACAGTATGCAATGACTTGGGTTAAGGACTCTGGTCTCAACCTGCAGGGGGAAAGTTTCATGAACAATTAAGCACTGGTGCAGGTATCTCTCTTTCACTTTCCCTCTCTACCTTCCCGTATGCACCTTTCCTTAGCATTTCTGTCTCTATCATAAATAAATAAATAAATAAATAAATAAATAAATAAATAAATAAATCTTTAATATATAAGTACAGCTTGTTAAAAAATTGATGTATTACTTGCACAGCTTTTCTATTTTATCTTTTATTCTAAACTATATCACTCTAGCTATCTACTGAGGAAGAAATCCTAAGAAATATGATTGTGAGGGGGCTAGGGGGTGGAGCACTGGGTTAAATGCACATGGTACAAAGCACAAGGACTAGCACAGGAGCCCAGATGGAGCCCACCGCTCTCCACCTCCAAGGGGGGGGAGGGTAGCTTCACAAGCAGTGAAGTAGGTTTGCAGGTGTCTCTGTCTGTCTCTCCCTCTCAATTTCTCTCTGTCCTATCCAATAAATTTTTTTTTTTTAAATGGTCTCCAGGAGCAGTGGATTCGTAGTGCTGGCATCGCGTCCCAGCGATAAACCTAAAGGCATTAAAAATATGTGTGTGTGTGTGTGTGTGTGTGTGTGTGTGTGTGTGTGTGTGTGTGTGTGTGTGTGTGACTGTGATGTTAGACCACTATTTTATATCCATGAAGAGTTGTGCCAGTATAGATTCAAAATCAAGACCATTTACATAAGTCTGTATTATAAATTTGAGTTATGCTGAGTTTTATGTAGCAAATAGAAGAGAAGGGAGTCGGGCGGTAGTGCAGCGGGTTAAGCTCAGGTGGCTCAAAGCGCAAAGACTGGTGTAAGGATGCTGGTTCAAGCCCCCCCAGCCCCATCCCCACCCCTGCTCCCCACCTGCAGGGGGGTGCTTCACCAGCGGTGAAGCAGGTCTGCAGGTGTTTGTCTTCCCCTCTCTATTTTCTCTCTGTCCTATCCAACAATGACTACATCAATAACAACAAAAATAACTACAACAATAAAACAAGGACAACAAAAGGGAATAGATATTTTAAAAATAATAACAATAAATTAATAAATATAAAAGAAAATTCCAAATAGCCTTTGCTATTGTAAAATCAGATCTCTACTTGTAATATATCATAAATCGGTTATCTCATTATGTTATAGATAGTTCATGCATTAATAAACGAGCAAACAAACTCAAATATATATAAGCTTATTTCTCTTGCACAAAACCTTGTAACATTATGTTTAGCCTCATTTGTTATTTTAGATCAGATGTTTTTAAAAATTTTTTTTTTAATTTTTTTTTTTTCCTCCAGGGTTATTGCTGGGCTCGGTGCCTGCACCATGAATCCACCGCTCCTGGAGGCCATTTTTTCCCCTTTTTGTTGCCCTAGTTGTTGCAGCCTCGTTGCAGTTATTATTGCCATTGTTGACGTTGCTTTGTTGTTGGATAGGACAGAGAGAAATGGAGAGAGGAGGGGAAGACAGAGAGAGAGGGGAGAGAAAGATAGACACCTGCAGACCTGCTTCACCGCCCGTGAAGCTACTCCCCTGCAGGTGGGGAGCCGGGGGTGTTTTTTAAATTTTTTATTATTGGATAAAGATAGAGAGAAATTGAGAGGAAGGGGGAGATGAAGAGGGAAAGAGACAGACACCTACAGTGCTAGCTACTTCACCGCTTGACCATTTGTGAAGCTTTCCTCTGGCAGGTGGAGACCAGGGGCCTGAACCTAGGTCCTTTCACACTGCAGTGTGTGAGCTTGACTAGGTGCGCCACTGTCTGGCCCCTGGGTCAGATGTAAATACTGGTGTTCACAGAGGATGAAACTATTTCAAAAATAGGGGTGATTTAATATACACTGGCTATAGGGTAAAGGAGGATATATATATATATATCCATCCTTGTAAAAGTTCACAAAGTAATATTTAGCACTTTAGGAAGGAAGGGAGGAAGAAATGCATCACTGTAACCAACTTTTTTAATGAACAGGGGTAAAGCAGACCAACAAAATGAAACCTTGTATCTATGAAAAAATGAGTACAACAGTTTTGTTTTGTTTACAATAGCCTCAAATGAAAATAATCCAACTGTCCACAAACTGGTGAATAAATCAATAAAATGTAGCATATCCATATTATATCACTAAGCATTAAAAGGAATACACATACACACACATACACACAGGAATACACAGCTAATGTATAAAATATGGATGAATCTCAAGATAAAGCTATAAAAGTTCATCAAATTGTATCATTTATCATAAGAGTTTATAACTCAACTATGTCAGTTCATGTTTTAAAAGGTAGAACACAGCATAAAGCTGAACAAGAAAAGGTCAACTTAGTTCAGAGGAAATTTTCGTTTGCATTACATGTCAATGACACAAAGAGATGTTTTCTTGAGTCACAGAACTGATCTACACTCCTTAAAAGCTGGTTCTATAGAAGAATATAAATTTTCCTTTAAGCTTTGTTAGCAGAAAACTTTTTAGACCTTCACTATCTATCTAAACAATCCCTGAGTCACTTAATACCCATTTTTCAGTAGCTGTAATATATTTATCTGTACTGGAGAAGTCTAAATGCCTTATCTTTACCCTGGAACAAAGTTCAGGGACTAATTCTGGGTATCTTGTGTGTTTGGCTACTGTTTATCTAAGTGTCAAAATGAACTATCTAAAATAAACAACTCAGGAACCTTGCAGTAATGGGATAGATAACTGAATAACTAAAGCAAAAGAATTTCTTTCCCAGAAAATAGATTCTCAGGGCAAACACAATTTCAGAGCATAACTACAATCCTATTATGAAATACACAAAAGAAATAGTATCTTAACAAGAAATATTCCTCCAAATTTGGTAAAAACTCCAATTTCCTTAATTCAATTATAATAAATCTAGTAAGGAATGTCCTTAGTTTTCCAATCCTTCCAAAAATTTAATACACATACTGTAATTTTGATTTTCTATATCCAGAGTAACATGGCATCTGGTAAGCATCCCCATAATGTCAAAGAATAAACAGAAACAGTGTAGGATGAAGACTACAACCTTTGTTAGGCCCCACATTAAGGTGTTCCTGATGGGGCCCGGTGGAGGTACACCTGGTTGAGTGCACACATTACAATATACAAAAACCTGGGTTCAAGCCCCTGGTCCCCACCTGAAGGTGGAAAGCTTTGCAAGTGGTGAAGCAGGGCTGCAGATGTCTATGTCTCTCTTCCACTCTATCTTCCCATTCCTCTCAATTTCTCTCTGTCTCTAACCAATAAATAAAGATAATAAAAAAATTTAAAGTATATTTAAATATATATATTATGTTCCTTAATCCAAGGCTTTGTTGGGAGTCCCTGAGACTATGGTACTGTTGCTGATTCACTGGAAGGACTTGGCACACTGCTATTACACCACAATAACATAAACCAAAATCAGATTAAGAAAAAAACATGGGAGTCGGGCTGTAGCGCAGCGGGTTAAGCGCAGGTGGCACAAAGCACAAGGACCGGCATAAGGATCCTGGTTCGAACCCCGGCTCCCCACCTGCAGGGGAGTCGCTTCACAGGCGGTGAAGCAGGTCTGCAGGTGTCTGTCTTTCTCTCCTCCTCTCTGTCTTCCCCTCCCTCTCTCCATTTCACTCTGTCCTATCCAACAATGACAACAACAATAATAACTACAACAATAAAACAACAAGGGCAACAAAAGGGAATAAATAAATAAAATAAATATAAAAAAAAAAACATAGGGGAGTCAGGTGGTAGCGCAGCGGGTTAAGCACACATGGCACAAAGCGCAAGGACTGGCGTAAGGATCCTGGTTCGAGCCCCCAGCTCCCCACCTGCAGGGGAGTCACTTCACAAGCAGTGAAGCAGGTCTGTAGGTGTCTATTTTTCTCTTCCCCTCCTCTCTCCATCTCTCTGTCCTATCCAAGAACACCAACATCAATAACAACAATAACTGCAACAATAAAACAAGGGCAACAAAAGGGAATAAATAAATAAATAAATAAATAAATAAATAAATATTTTTAAAAATTGGGGAGGAACCAGGTATGGTTTCTAATGATCTTTTCCCCATGGAGACATACAGGATGCATTACTTCCTCCAGTACTGAATTCTCACAACATGTATAATGCTACCTCACTAAGGAAACTCATTAGAGACTCAGTGTCAAATTTTTTAGTGGAGCAGTAGGGGAGCTTTTGCCTAGAACATATAAAATATCAGACTCACAGGGAAAAAGAGGAGATGTTCAACATAAGGTATATTGGGGGGTTTGTTTGTTTGGCTTTGTTTTTTACTAGAGCACTGCTCAGCTATGGTTTATGGTGGTGCGGGGATTGAACCTGGGACTTTGAAGCCTAAGGTATGAGACTCTCTTAGCATGACCCTTACTCTATCTACCCCCACTATAAGATACCTTGTTTGTACAAATAATTTAGGGGAACTTTTTCCCACCCTTGGGTCCCTATTTTCATCTGTCTTATTCTTACTCTTTGGTTGTTTTAATTTTGTCCTGCTTAATATCTTACTGCCTTTCAGCTAACAAGTTGCAGATGCTGCTACGATTCCACATCCTGACCTCTATGGTCAGATGATCTTGCCAACACGTCAGGAACCTCATCTCTACAGAGCCCTACCCCACTAGGAAAAGACAGAAACAGACTAGGGGTATAGATAGATTTGCCAACACCCACTTCCAATGGAGAAGCAATTATAGAAGTCACAAATCCTTCCTTCTGCACCCCAAAAGAATTTTGGCCCATATTGGGGAGGCAAGGATATAAAGGAAGATGACCAGAGGGCTCTGGACCCCAATTCCACAGGGACCAGAAATGTTTGTCACCAGGAATCTTTGTTTTTATCCCTCACTGAAAGAGAAACAAATCTGGAAAACACCAGAGAAATCCAGGTACTGTTTTGCACTGTTTCAATAATCTGAGAAAAGAAGAGGAAAAGGAAAGATCACTCAAAATTAGTAATAGGAGTAGGTGCGACTTAGAAAGGTAGTAAAGGCAGAACAGTAGAAAAAATAAAATAACTATATATGTGTGTGTGTGTGTATATAAATATATATATATAGAGAGAGAGACAGACAGAGACAGAGACTTAGAAAGGTAGTAAAGGCAGAACAGTAGAAAAAATAAAATAACTATATATGTGTGTGTGTGTGTGTGTATATATGTATATATAGAAAAAGAGACAGAGACTTAGAAAGGTAGTAAAGGCAGAACAATAGAAAAAATAAAATAACTATATATATATGTGTGTGTGTGTGTATATATATATATATATATATATATATATATATATGGAGAGAGAGAGAGACAGAGAGGGAGAAAGATATATAAATATAAAGTCAACCCATATCTGTGACCTTGAGAGAACTACTTGAGTTTCTGCTAGAGGGGATCTGGGGACACAGAACTCTGGTAGTGGGAATGCTGTAAAATTATACACTCCTAGGGGCCAGGTGGTGGTGCAGCTATTTAAGCACACATATTACAGTGCATAAGGATCCAGGTTCAAGGCCCTTGTCGCCACCTGCAGGGGGAAGGCTTCACAAGTGGTGAAGCAGGGCTGTCTCTCTCCCTTTTTCCCTGTGTCCTTTCAATTTATCTCTGCCTCATACAATAATAAATAAAACTAAAAAATATACACTTCTATTACCATATAATTTTGTAAATCACTAGTAAAAATTAATTGAAATAGGGGTAGTTAATAACTATTCTCAGTCAAGAAATAAAAGGAGGGAGTCGGTTGGTAGTGCAGCGGGTTAAGCGCAGGTGGCGCAAAGCACAACAAGGACCGGTGTAAGGATCTGGGTTCGAGCTTCCGCCTCCCCAACTGCAGGGGAGTCGCTTCACAGACGGTGAAGCAGATCTGTGAAGCAGATCTGCAGGTGTCTGTCTTTCTCTCCCCCTCTCTGTCCTCCCCTCCTCTCTCCATTTCTCTGTCCTATCCAACAATGACGACATCAATAACAATAACTACAACAACAATAAAAAACAAGGGTAACAAAAGGGAAAATAAATAATTTTTTAAAAAAAGGAACTCTCTCAAAACTCAATCTCTCACTGATTTTTTTCAGATACCAGTCAAAAGCCAGTCATGTAAACAGATCTTGCCAAGGATAGGAAGCCTGCTAGTGTTAACTCTTTTTCTGCACAGATGCCTAAGACAGAAGGACAACCAAAGTCTGACTCATTCTCTCTCTCCAAATATAAACACCAACATTCTAAACCGACAAAATGTGTCAAATAATCATAAACCTTCCAAACAGCAATGAGATACAATACAATGTCTCCCCTAAATCACAAAAACATTAAAGCAAAGAAATAGATATACCAGACACAAGTTTCTAAGAGGCTTATTTATACTGGGGCCTGCATAAAAATCAGTGACTAAAGGGCCAGTCAAATGTTTAAGTTCCTATTATATGCCAGGCACTGTTCTAAAAATAGACATTTAGTAGAAGTGAAATAAAATAATAAGCATACACATGTGACGAAACAGTGCCCCAGCCTCACGACATTTATAGTCTAGTGATGAGCAAGGTCCTAGATTTGAACTTGGAAGCCATATATGAACACAACAGCACAGAGGAAAGTTCCATGGATGGTATAGCAGTCCCTCTTACCTTCCTCTCCTCTCTCCCTCTAATTTGTCTGGGAAACAGTGACACTGTTTAATGCATACACCCAAAATAAAGAAATATATAGATCCTCACACCATGGTTGATTTTTTTTTTTTACAAGAGTGCCAAAACTGTATGTGGGAAGGGGCTAGTTAGCCTTTTCCAAAAATTGTTTTAACTTATTTTGGATAGAGATAGATAGAAATTGAGATAGAGAAGGAAAGAGACAGAGAGAACTGCAGCACTGCTTCACCATTCATGAAACTTACCCTCTGCATATGGGGATGGGGGCCTCAAACCCACAGGTCCTTGCACATGGTAATGAATGTGCGGGAGTGGGTGTGCACCACCCCCTTCCCCTTAAAATCTACATTTATTTATTTATTTATTTATTTATTGCTAGGGCACTGTTTAGCTCTGGTTTATGATGGTACTGGGGGTTGAACCTGGGACTTTGGAGCCTCAGGCATGAAAGTCCTGTTGCATAATCATTACGCTATCTCCTCAGCCTCTCCAAAAATGGTACCACTGGGTATCCATGTTCCAAAGGATAAAATAAAACCCCCCACCATACAATATATGCAAAAATTATTCAAAATGGGTCATACAGTCTAAGTGTAAGAGTTAAAACTATAAAGCTCTCAAGAGAAAAAACAGGCATACAACTTTGTGGTCTTAGATTAAGTAACTGTTCTTAGATGTGTTTCATCAAAATATAAGATATTTTTGGTGTTATCAAAAAAGCACAGCAACTAAAGGCAAAACATGGTGCCCTTCATAAAAATTTGCAACTTTTGGGAGTCGGGCGGTAGCACAGAGGGTAAGCGCATGTGGCACGAAGCTCAAGGGCCCGCATAAGGATGGGGTGAACTCCCGACTCCCCACCTGCAAGGGAGCTTCACAGGCGGTGAAGCAGGTCTACAAGTGTCTCTCCCCCTCTGTCTTTTCCTATTCTCTCCATTTCTCTCTGTCCTATCTAACAATGACGACATCAATAACAACAATAACAACTACAACAACAATAAAAAAACAAGGGCGAGAGTCAGGGTGGTAGTGCAGCAGGTTAGGCCCACGTGGCTCGAAGTGCAAGGACGGGTGTAATGATCCCTCCCCACCTGCAGGGGAGTAGCTTCAAAGGTGGTGAAGCAGGTCTGCATGTGTCTTATCTTTAGCTCCCCCTCTCTATCTTCCTTCCCCTCCTCTCCTATCCAGCAATGATGACAGCAATAATAACCACAATAATAATAATAATAATAAAAGGCAACAAAAGGGAATAAATATTTTTTAAAGGGCAACAAAATGGAATTTTTTTTTTTTTAATTCACAACTTTTATGCTTAAATTAGTGGTTACGGAAGTTATAAATACACACAGTGGATGCAAGAAACGTCTTCTCTTTTGCTACAACATGAAGGGCACTAGAGGGAATCAAGTTGCGCAAAATAAGCGGGAAGGAGGACAACAAATAGCTGACCTCACTCATAAATGGGCTTTAAGCAACAAAACAAAAGACAACGTTGGGTGATACTTTAAAGGGCTATAGTCTCTGACATGGTGCAAAGCTCAAGGACCAGTGTAAGGATCTTTGTTTGAGCCCTGGCTCCCCACCTGAAGGGGAGTCGCTTCACAGGAGGTGAAGCAGGTCTGCAGGTGTCTTTGTCTCCCTATCTCTGTCTTCCCCTCCTCTCTCCATTTCTCTCTGTCCTATCCAACATCAACAACAGAAATAATAATAATAATAACAACAACAATGATAAACGACAAGGGCAACAAAAAGGGAAAAAGTAGCCTCCAGGAGCAGTGAATTCGTAGTGCAGGCACCGAGTCCCAGCAATAACCCTGGAGGCAATGGGGAGGGACTGTAGTCTAAGTTTTTCTTTTTTTAATTTTTTAATCTTTATTTATTGGATAGAGACAACCAGAAGTTGAGATGAAAGGGGAGATAGAAAGGGAGAGATACAGAGAGACACCTGCAGCCCTGCTTCTTCCCCCTGGTAGATGGGAACCGGGACTCAAACCTGAGTCCTAGCGTATTGTAACATGTGCCCTCAACCAGGTGCACCACCACCTTGCCGGAGGGCTGTTGTCTATTTAAGCAGAGTGGAGAGTTCAGAAGGGGAAGCGACAGCGCTAAGGGGAGGTTGCAGATCTAAAGAGAGCAGGATGGCAGTTTGGTGGCAAGTATCAGAGGAAGTATATCCACTGGACAACAATCCTGTAAATCAAGGTTCCTTCAAAAACTGACACTGAAGTTGAAAGAAAACCAAAACTTTTATGCTTCAAAGTACACCACCCATAAAGTAAAAAGACAGTTTATAGTAAGAGTATGTTTTACAAATTACCTAATTTATAAAGGTTTAGTCACCAGAATAGTAAACAGAAAAAAAAAAAATCTTACAATTCAACTAATATGGCCCAGCAATTGTCAGATGTATACCTAATGGACTTTAAAGCATATGTGTACATAAAAAACTTTAATGTACGGGCCAGCAGTAGTGCACCAGATTAAGTGCACAGAGTACTAAGTGCAAGGATACTGATTTGAGCCCCTGGATCCCCAACTGCGGGGGGTCGCTTCACAAATAGTGAAGCAGGTCTGCAGGTGTCTATCTTTCTCTCCCCTCTCTATCTTCCCCTACTCTCTAGATTTCTCTCTGTCCTATCCAACAGCGACATTAATGACAATAACGACAACAACAAGGGCAACAAAATGGGAAAAATGGCCTCCAGGAACAGTGGATTCCTAGTGCAGGCACTGAGCCCCAGCAATAACCATGGAGGCAAAAAAAAAAAAAAAAAACACTTTATAAAAAATAATTAAAAATTTACTTGCAGGGTAGACAAAATAGCTCACTTGAACAATGTGTTTTGTCATGTGCACAACACAGATTCAAGCCTGGCCCACACTGTATTGAAGGAAGCTTCAGTGCTGTGGTCTCTTTCACTCTCTGTTTCTGTCTTTAAAAATATATAGGGGCTGGAAGGTGTTGCATCAGGTAAAATGTACATGGCATCTTTCTCTCCCTTTCTTCCCTTCCTCTCTCAATTACTCTCTGTCCTATCCAACAGCAACAATAATAATGACACCGATAATAACAATAAGGGCAACAAAATGGAGAAAATGACCTCCAGGAGCAGTGGATTCATAGTGCAGGCACTAAGCCCCAGCAGTAACCCTGGAGACAAATATATATATGTATATATGTGTGTGTGTGTGTGTGTGTGTGTGTGTGTGTGTGTGTGTGTGTGTGTGTATGAGCAGAGATAGATAGCATAATAGCTATGCAAAGAGACTCTCATGCCTAAGGCTCCAAAGTCCCAGGTTCAAGGGCTGAGGAGACAGCATAATGCTTATACAAAAAGTATTTCATGCTTGAGGCTCTGAGCTCCCAGATTCAGTTCCTAGCACCATCAAAGTCATGGGTTCAATCCCCGCACCACCATATAGCAAAGCTGAGCAGTGCTCTGGTTAATATATATATGGAGTCGGGCAGTAGCGCAGCGGGTTAAGCACAGGTGGCACAAAGCGCAAGGACCAGTGTGAGGATCCTGGTTCGAGCCCCCAGCTCCCCACCTGCCGGGGAGTCGCTTCACAGATGGTGAAGCAGGTCTGCAGGTGTCTATCTTTCTCTCCCCCTTTCTGTCTTCCCCTCCTCTCTCCATTTCTCTCTGTTCTATCCAACAAAAACATCAAAAACAACAATAATAAAAAACAAGGTCAACAAAGGGAATAAATAAATATGTATATATGAAGCCTGAAGAGGAAGGGAAACACGAATTAAACCATGGACTGGGTTTGGTGTATTGTATCTGGCGAAGGAGGCCAAGGAGGGAGGAATTTATAAACCATTAAACCCCAGTAAGATTATTTAAATGTTTTTGCAATTACTGAAAATAGAACAGAAAAAATAACAATCAATTGAAATTTATGAAAGAAGTAAGGGCTTTGAGTAAGGGTCCAAAATACTGGACTGGCAAAAAACACATGACACATTTTTTTTTTTTCCTCCTCCAGGGTTATTGCTGGGCTCGGTGCCTGCACCATGAATCCACCGCTCCTGGAGGCCATTTTTTTTCCCCCTTTTGTTGCCCTTGTTGTAGCTTCGTTGTGGTTATTATTATTGCCCTTGTTGACGCAATTCGTTGTTGGATAGGACAGAGAGAAATGGAGAGAGGAGGGGAAGACAGAGAAGGGGAGAGAAAGATAGACACCTGCAGACCTGCTTCACCGCCTGTGAAGCGACTCCCCTGCAGGTGGGGAGCCGGGGGCTCGAACCGGGATCCTTACGCTGGTCCCTGCGCTTTGCGCCACATGCGCTTAACCCACTGCGCCACCGCCCTACCCCCAACATGACACATTTTTACATAGAAAAACAGAAGAGCAGGGGAGATAGCATAATGGTTATGCAAAAAAGATTCTCATGCTTGCAGCTTCAGGGTCCCATGTTCAATCCCCTGCATTACCAAAAACTAATGTGGTGCTCTGGTATAAAATAATAATTATATAAGAAAAAGAAAATACTTGACGATTTTTTTCTTTTTTAGAGGTTTTTTTTAAAATCTTTATTTATTTATTGGATACAGACAGCCAGAAATTTAGAGGGAAGGGGTGATAGGAAGGGGTAGAGATAGAGAGACACCTGTAGCCCTGATTCACCACTCTCAAAGCTTTCCCCTTGCAGGTGGGGACCAGGGGCTCAAACCCTGGTTCTTGCGCACTGTAACGTGTGCGCTCAACCAGGTGCACCACCACCTGGCCCCCATGATGACTTTTCCAACAACCCAAAAGATATTGGTCGAGGATGAAAAATGGTTCAGTGATAGAACACATGCCTCACAGTGAGTTCCTGGGCCGACCCCACAAGGAAGACAATAACAAAGAAAATTATCACAAATGACAGGGTAATGATCTGTTCTCTTTTGTTCTCTCTCTGGCACACACACTAAAAAAAAAAAGAGACTAAATTACTAAAAAGAAAAATGTCTTTTGAATACAAGGAAAAAAACAGAAGAAAAAAGCAAGCTTGAGTGAGGCACAATTCTTAACACAAGACAAACTATTTTTCAAAGGCTCAATGAAGAATTCTGTAGTCATACTGTGAAACTGCCAAGATTAATCATGTGAGTTATTTTCAGCACAGATGGAGAAACTATAAAAATATACATACTTTTCACAAAACCTCAAAAGCTAGATATAGAACCTGTCCCATGAAGTAGGGCAGATGTACACATGTATCCATAAATTAGGACAAAATATATACATTAAAGCAAAAGTGCACAAGTTTACAGTGAGTCAATAAATGAAGCAAGCAAGTAGAAAGACCTAAAAAGACACCTTAAAGTACCTAATGAAATAGTTCCTACTTAATCCTAGATACCCTCCTCACCTACTTCCTATTACACTTTCCTCACTCACTCCAAAGCTAACCTTATCTAAGTAAGGACTACAAAAGCTGAATAAGGGTAAGAGATTGGCATACTTTAATGATGACTCTTTAGTCACTATCAGGCCACCCCATCAGCTGGGGCCCTGTTCAGGGAGTCCTTGGAATTCCCATACAAACACGATGAGCCTAGACCTCGAATAGATCTCTCTCCCCATTAAAACTGGTCATCTCCATCAGGAACAACATAATGGACCCCTTTGGGGACCCCCATAGGACCTTGCCTTTAATGTGATTCTGAAACTGGTGCAACTCAGAATGTTCCTACTGATGACCACAGAATGCAAGTTCGGACCTACAGGGATGTAGAGGTTACATAGACTCCCACAATGAACATGGGCCCCAGGTAACATCAAATCGATGGGGTTTACAGTCAACAATATTTATACACTTTTCCCATATTGGGAGCTACTGTCTTCCCTGATCCCTTTTTCCAGCCATGACATCATCTCCCCAGACTTTTCCCCTCTCTAATTCCCCTTCTCCTCTCGATTTTTGTCTCTATTCAATAAGTAAATAAAGAAAACATAGAAAGAGAGAAACATAGAAAGAAGGAAGAAAGGTCAGAGAAATCAAATTATTTGTTAAAAAAAAAAAAAAACAGCAGGGGCCAGGCAGTAGTGGTAGCACAGGAGGTTAAGCATACATGCATAAGGATCCTGGTTCGAGGCCCCAGCTCCCTACCTCCAGGGGATCGCTTCACAAGTGATGAAGCAAGTCTGTAGGTGTCTTTCTCTTCCCCTCCTCTCTCAGTTTCTCTCCAACAACAACAGCAGCAATAACAACATTTTTTTTTAAATATTTATTTTATTTATTTATTCCCTTTTGTTGCCCTTGTTTTATTGTTGTAGTTATTATTGTTGTTGTCGTTGTTGGATAGGACAGAGAGAAATGGAGAGAGGAGGGGAAGACAGAGAGGAGGAGAGAAAGATAGACACCTGCAGACCTGCTTCACCGCCTGTGAAGCGACTCCCCTGCAGGTGGGGAGCCGGGGTTCGAACCGGGATCCTTATGCCGGTCCTTGTGCTTTGCGCCACCTGCGCTTAACCCGCTGTGCTACAGCCCGACTCCCCAATAACAACATTTTAATAACAACAAAAATGGGAAAAAATAGCTTCCAGAAGCAAGCAGTGGATTTGTAGTGCAGGCACCGAGCTCCAGAGATAACCCTGGAGGCTAAAAAAAAAAAAAAAGATAAATTTGAATAAAAATATAGTAAACAGATTTTTATTTTTTACAATCCATTCGCTAGGTTAACTGTAGCTGAATGTGCACTTAACCCTCTTTAGTCAAGTGGTTTTATTTTTATCAAAACAAGTTGCTTCCCTCCCTTATGTTTATAATCAAATTAAAGAACTTGGCTGGTTAGGTGAGAGTGACCTTATATTTCCTACACAAAAACAATGCTGACACATATGCACATATAAAGAGAATAACTTGATAGGATGTTTATTTCCTAGAACTGATACTTCTTTCAATTAATTCACATATCTCTGCTGACTGGTCAGTTATAAGCCAGCTATCACTTCAAGAAACACAAATTACGTTCTTCCTCTCTATCTGCAACATGTGTTCATTACCCCAGTGCTGTCAGGTTAACAGCATGTCAGGTCAGTGTCAGGCTGTATCAAGTCCTCCCTCTTTCCTCCTCTCAGTACCAGGGCATGAAACCAGTGCATTCTGCATTCGCTATACCATCACTGAGCATCCTCCCCAGGCTGATTTGCTCATTCTTTATTTCAGAGACAGAAAGAGAGACAAAGGAGAGGGGGAGGTATTACAACACTGCTCCATCATAGAGGGAAATCCCTAAAGTTCCCTACCCTGATGCTCTTTATGGTGCTCTAATAGGGTGGGTGCTGGGTTCAAATCCAGGACCTCCACATGGTAAGATGTACACCCTTACCAACTGGGTTGTCTTCTAGCCCAAATCTAAATTGTGACCTTAATTACTAGATGTATAACCTTTGGTTTTAGCAACATAACGTCTGTTTGGTGCTCACTCCCTCTCTTTCTTTTTTTTTTTTTTAATTACCAGGGCACTGTTCATCTTTGACTTACGGGGGGGGGGGGGGGGGGTGTGCTGAACCTATGACCTCAGAGCCTCAGGTGTGAGACTTTGCATAAGCATTATGCTATCTCCTCGGCAGTAGTGTATGTTTCTTTTCTTTTTATTGTTGTAGTTATTATTGCTGTTGTTGTTGGATAGGACAGAGAGAAATGGAGAGAGGAGGGGGAGACAGAGAGGGGGAGAGAAAAACAGACACCTGCAGACCTGCTTCACTGCCTGTGAAGCGACTCCCCTGCAGATGGGGAGCCAGGGGATCGAACCGGGATCCTTTCGCCGGTCCTTGCTCTTCGAGCCACATTCACTTAACCCGCTGTGCTACTGCTGACTCGAGCCACATTCACTTAACCCGCTGTGCTACTGCTGACTCCCAGTAGTGTATGTTTCTAAGAATACAAAGTAACCCAAATGTTATAATGTTGTGTCACTAGTCTCTATCTTTGCCTACTCTCATCCCCCTGAAAGTCTCATCCTCATGAAACTCTTTCTACCCAGCAATATTCATATTACCTACTCCTCATGACTTCATTTCTTTTATTTTTTTATTTCTTTATTGGGGAATTAATGTTTTACATTTGACAGTAAATACAATAGTTTGTACATGCATAACATTTCCCAATTTTCTATATAACAATACAACCCCCAGTAGGTCTTCTGGCATCCTTTTTGGACCTGTATTCTCCCCCCAACCCCACCCCCAAGAGTCTTTTACTTTGGTGCAGTATGCACCAAAGTTCTACTTGTGTTTTCTCTTCTGATTCATGACTTCATTTCTACAGAAACCATCTTACCACTTAACTGCCAACTCCTGAAGAAAATTTACATTAGTAATAGTCCTAAAAAGATTTAGAGATCTAGTAAAGATGAGGTTTGGGCAAAGGCCTTGCCTGCTCCCAGTGTGGCAAAGAAACATTCTTGAACATGCTAAACAGCTGCTACTTTGCCAGCACAGACGCCTCTATAATTTCAGTCTCAATGGGCAGTGAACTGGAGTCAGATCAAACCTCAAAACAGCAAAGTACACTTAGAAGTTAAGAGCCAGGCTGGGGAGAAAGAATAATGGTTATGCAAAGCAACTTTCATGCCTCAGGCTCTGAGTTCCCGGTTCAGTTCCCAGCACCATTATAAGCAAGGGATGAGCACTGCTCTGGTCTCCTTTTTGTTTCTTTGTCTCTGTGTGTCTCTCTCATTAAAATAAATAAATAAAATATTTTTAAAGAATCATTCTATATAGAACCTTGGAGTATGGATAGACCCTGCCAACACCCCATATCCAATGGAGAAGCAACTACAGAAGCCAGAAGTTCTACCTTCTACACTCCAAAAACAATCTTGATCCATACTCTTAGTGGGGGAAAAGTGATAAGAGGAAGAGGATAAGAAGGCTCTGAACTCCAGCTCCATCCATCAGGACTCGGAGATAGAGGAGGAAAAAGGGAGGGACATTTGAATGTAGTAACATGCAGTAACAGGGTTATGTGTGACTTGGAGAAGGAAAAAACTGGACGTGGGAGAAGAGGGGAGCAATCATGTACAAATGTAGACAGTTGTAGAGGTGATGGTTAACCCATGTCTGCAATGCTGGGAGAACTGCTGTGGCTTGCAATGGAGGGATTGACGATTCAGAACTCTGGTGGTGGGAATGATGTGGGGATTATACCCCTGTTGACATGTGATTTTTTTTTTTTTATATTTATTTCCTTTTTGTTGCCCTTGTTGTTTTTATTGTTGTTGTAGTTATTGTTGTTGTGACATGTAATTTTCTAAATTAATACTAAATCACACCCCAGAATCCAGTGGTGGCTCACTGCTGGGGGGAAAAATACTAAATCACTAATAAAATTAAAAACAAACAAAAAAAGAATCATTCTATCATTTTCATTTAACAAAATCATCTGTATTGCACCAAAGCAAAGGATTCTAGGGGAGGAGAAAAGAGGGGTAAAGAAGATATTGGAACCCTGGTGCCTGATGGTGGAAAAGTACCTAAATTGGTGGTGAGAGTGCTTTGAAGACACCTATCTCAGGGTGATAAAAACAAACAAACAAACAAAACAACTTTGTGGTCTGGGGGTTATACAAAGAGACTCTCACCACTAAGCCTGAGCTCCGAAGTTCCAGGTTCTATCTCCCCCCACCCCCACCCCCACATCACCATAAGCCAGAGCTGAGCAGTGCTCTGGTAAAAAAAAAAAAAACTTTGGGGGAGTCAGGCGGTAGCAAGTTAAACACAGGTGGCGCAAAGCGCAAGGACCAGCATAGGGATCCCGGTTCCAGCCCCCAGCTCCCCACCTGCAGGGGAGTCGCTTCACAAGGGGTGACACAGGTCTGCAGATGTCTACCTTTCTCTCCCCCTGTCTTCCCCTCCTCTCTCCATTTCTCTCTGTCTTATCCAACAATGATGACATCAACAACAACAACAATGAAAAACAAGAAGGGCAACAAAAGGGAAAAAAAGTAAATAAATATAAAAAAATTGTTTTTAACTTTGGGAGTCGGGCAGTAGCGCAGCGTGGTTAAGTGCAGGTGGGGCAAAGCGCAAGGACCCATCACTTCACAAGCCGTGAAGTAAGTCTGCAGGTGTCTTTCTCGCCCCCTCTGTCTTAACCCTCCTCTCTCCACTTCTCTCTGTCCTATCCAACAATGAAGACATCAATAGCAACAATAATAACTACTACAATAATAAAAAACAAACAAGGGCAAATAAATAAAACTTTGGGTGCCCAAGTGTACACATTACAGTGTTCAAGGACCCAGGTTCAAGTCCCTGGTCCATACTGCAGGGAGAAAGCTTCATGAGTGGTGAAGCAAGGCTGCAGGTGCCTGCCTCTTTCCCTCTCTATGTTCCCTCTGTCAACCTCCCTATCCGAAATTTCTACCTCTAATAAATAAATAATAATAAATAAATAAAAATTTTTTAATTGCATCATATCGGGGCCAGGTGGTGGTGCACCTGGTTGAGTGCACATGTTACAGTGCTTAAGGGCCCAAGTTCAAGCCCCCGGCCCCCACCTGTAGGTGGAAAGTTTTGTAAGTGGTGAAGGGGGGCTGTAAGTGTCTCTTCTTCCCTATCACACCCTTCCCTTCTTGATTTCTGGCTGTCTCTATCCATCAAATAAATACAGACAATACAAAAAAAAGTTTTTAAAAATTGCATCATGTAAACAACTATACTATAAAACATTCTCTCCCCTGTTAATAAAATGATTTGGGGGTTGGAGGGATGTGGCAATAAAAGGCTCTGGAAATCGTAAAGGGGGGGAATCATCTGCTGATGCCTTTGGTTTGCTTTTCTTTTAAATATTTATTTATTCCCTTTTTGTTGCCCTTGGTTTTTTTTGTTCTAGTTATTATTGTTATTGATGTCATCGTTGTTGGAGAGAGGAGGGGAAGACAGAGAGGAGGAGAGAAAAATAGACATCTGCAGACCTGCTTCACTGCTTGTGAAGGGACTCCCCTACAGGTGGGGAGCCGGAGGCTGGAACCGGGATCCTTATGCCGGTCCTTGCGCTTTGCGCCCACCTCCCTCGGTTTGCCTTTTTTTTTTTTAATTTATTTAACTTTTAAAATTTTTTCCCTTTTGTTGTTGTTATTGTTGTCGTTGTTGTTAGAACTGAGAGAAGTCTAGAAGGGAAGAGAAGACAGAGAGGGGGCGAGAAAGACAGACACCAGGATCCTGATAACGGTCCATGAGCTTTCCCCCATGTGCACTAAACCCGCTGCGCTACCGTCCGGCTCCTGCCTTTGGTTTGCTTTTAAGGTAGAAACTTGCAAAGCAACTGTCAATGCTATAACAATAAAATTAATTTCAATATTTAAAAATTAGAAGCCAAGAAACAGATATATAGACATCCGCCACAAATTAGATAACATCTAAATATGGTCACTTATTATTTTACATTCCTGTTAACTATTTTTTTAATTGACATTGTATTATAACATTGTTTCAGGTGTGCAACACTGAAAATCACATGTATATGTGTTATAGTAGAGAAGTCCACCACTGAAGTCCACTTCTATGCTCACAAGTTTGTCCCCTTTGTCCTGATTCAGTTATCCTCTCTACCCCGTCCTTTCTGGTAAACTATCAGTAATTGGTCGTATAGTCCAAAAATTCACTTCTGTTTTATTTTTTTAACATTTATTTATTCCCATTTGTTGCCCTTGTTTTATTGTTGTAGTTATTATTGTTGTTGTTATTGATGTCGTCGTTATTGGATAGGACAGAGAGAAATCGAGAGAGGAGGGGAAGACAGAGAGGGGGAGAGAAAGACACCTGCAGTCCCGCTTCACCGCCTGTGAAGTGACTTCCCTGCAGGTGGGGAGCCGGGGGCTCCAACCAGGATCCTTATGCCCGTCCTTGCGCTTCACGCCATGCATGCTTAACCTGCTGCACTACCCCCCCCCACTCCCTTCTGTTTTATTTAGTACATCTGCTTGTTTTCTCTGTGTGTTATATACTAGTGAAATCACATGACATTTTTCTTTTTTATGATTTTTATACTTTATTTTATTTGATAGAATAAAGAAAAATTGAGACGGGTTGAGTATACATGTTAGAGTGTACAAGGACCGGGATTTGAGCCCTGGGTCCCCACTTGCAGGGGGAGAACTTTGCAAGTGGTGAAGCAGGGCTGAAGTGTCTCTCTTTGTCCTCTGTCGGGCTAGTGCTGCCGGCGGGAGAGAGACGACCAGGGACTCCTGGCTGAGTGGTATGCAGTTCAGTCTTTATTCATGTGGAATGCAGCGCAATCTAAGATATCTCTAATCACAATCTTGTCCTTATATATCCTGAGGCGGAAAAGTCAGTTCCGAAGAGGTCCGAAGAGGATGTAGGTAAGATAGGGGGTGGGGAGAAGGAAAAAGCATGCAAAACAGTGAGGATTAAACCAATGCCCTGGAGGCAGGGCAGTGCTTAGTTAACAGTGTAAACAGAATACAGTGTTAAGCAGTGGGGATTAAACCAATGAAACAGAAGGGGTCTTAGAAGCAAAATTTAGAAGCATACCAACAGTCCTCTTTATTTTATTTTATATTTTTTTTTATTTTAAAGATTTTATTTATTTATGAGAAAGATAGGAGGAGAGAGAAAGAACCAGACATCACTCTGGCAGATATGCTGCTGGGGATCAAACTCGGGACCTCATGCTTGAGAGTCCAAGGCTTTATCACTGCACCACCTCCCTGACCACTCTTTCTCCTTCTCTATCACCCTATTCCCTCTCGATTTCTGGATGTCTCTATCCAATAAATAAATAAACAGAATAAAAAAATTGTTTTAGGGGAGTCGGGCTGTAGCGCAGCGGGTTAAGCGCAGGTGGCACAAAGCACAAGGACTGGCATAAGGATCCCAGTTCGAACCCCGGCTCCCCACCTGCAGGGGAGTTGCTTCACAGGCAGTGAAGCAGGTCTGCAGGTGTCTATCTTTCTCTCCTCCTCTCTGGCTCCCCACCTCTCTCCATTTCTCTCTGTCCTATCCAACAATGATGACAACAACAATAATAACTACAACAATACAACAACAAGGGCAACAAAAGGGAATAAATAAAATAAATATTTTTTTTAAAAATTGTTTTAAAAAGGAAGTGAGGGGTAACTAAGGGATTATTTCATTCATATGTGAACTACAGAGAATTGAAATATGAACTTAAAAAAAGAATATATATTCTTTATATATGTGTGTGTATATACATATACATATACATATACATATACATATACATATACATATACATATACATATACATATACATATACATCCACTGGTCCTTGCACTTCACTCCCAGCAAACTGAAGGCAACTCTGGTGCTGTGGTTTCTTTCCCTGCCTCTTTGCCTCTACCTGGAAATAAATAAATTGACCGAGGTGCAAAATCACCCCTGGCTAAGTACCATTATGCAAATGGAAGCATGGCATAGAACATTGTCAAATCACTTGTGTGAAATAAATTAGTGCCTGATGTTAACTATTTCTTTTTCTGCCTCCCTGTCTCATTACGGTGGTGCTATGGATAGAGCCTCAGGAAATCAAAAGCCTCAGGAATGAAAGTCTTTTGCATAATCATTATGCTATCTTTCCTGCCCCATATTACTTTCTTTTAAAAAAAAAAAAAAGGTTTTAATATTTATTTATTCCCTTTTGTTGCCCTTGTTGTTTCATTGTTGTAGTTACTGATGTTGTTGTTGTTGGATAGGACAGAGAGAAATGGAGAGAAATGGACAGAGAGGGGAGAGAGAAAGATAGACACCTGCAGACCTGCTTTACCGCTTGTGAAGCGACTCCCCTGCAGGTGGGGAACAGGGGGCTCAAACCAGGATCGTTACACCGGTCCTTGTGCTTTGCACCACCTGCGCTTAACCAGCTGTGCAAGCACCCAACTTCTTGGTGAAGGTGGTTCACTTTCTAACAAAGTCCCAGAACCTAGATATAGACCAGGTCCCCTGAGATAGAGCATATGCTCACACATATCCATAAACTGGGGCAAAATATATACCTGAAAGCAAAAGTACACAATAGTCCATAGTGAGTACCCCCCCCAACACTTCATCTGCACTACTCCAGCCTTTAGGTCCTTAATTGTTCAACAGTTTGTTTGGCTTTGTATGTTAACTCTCTTTTCAGCCACCAGGTTCCAGATGCCAGCTGGATGCCAACCAGACTTCCTTGGACAGACAACCCCACCAATGTGTTCTGGAGCTCCGTTTCCCCAGAGCCCCACCCTACTAGGGAAAGTGAGAGGTAGACCGGGGAGTATGGATTGAACAGTCAACACCCATGTTCAGCAGGGAAGTAATTACAGAAGCCAGACCTTCCACCTTCTGCATCCCACAATGACCTTGGGTCCATATTCCCAGAGGAATAAAGAATGAGAAAGCTATCAGGAGAAGGGATGGGATATAGAGATCTGATGGTAGGAATTGTCTGGAGTTGTACCTCTCCTATCCTATGGTTTTATTAATGTCTCCTTTTTTAAATAAATAAATAAATAAATAAAAATACATCTCGGTGAGGGTAAATAACATAATGATTATGCAAAGAGACTCTCGTATCTCAGGCTCTAAAATCTCAGGTTTAATTCTCCACACCACACCACCATAAACCAGAGCTGAGCAGTGCTCTGGTTAAAAAAAAGTCTAATGGGAAAGATAATCATATAAACAGTGAATCATAAAACAAAAAAGAATATAATAATTCTTTCTGCAAAAACCTACCACTGCTATGGAATGAAGTGTATCTTTATACCATTCATGTGTCCTTGGAAATTGAGTATATGTCAATCCCAATATAATTACACTTAAAGATAGAGTTTTCAGAAGCTAACTAATGTTAAATGAGTCCATAGAGGTGTGGTCCTAGTTGGAGAGCACTGGTAACCTTGTTAAGTCTCTCTCCATATGCACACAGCAAGGGAAAAGGGAAAAGAACATCTGGGGGCATTCCCTAAGAAGGTGTCTGTAGGCAGAAGTTGAAAAACAAGATCAGAAGAGAAAACACATAGCAGAACTTAGAATGAAGTTGGTGTATTGAATCAAAGTAAAAGACTCTGGGGGGGGCGGGGGTTCAGGTCCTGGAATGTGATGACAAAGGACCCAGTGGGGGTTGTATTGTTAAATGGAAAACTGGGAAATGCCATGCATGTATAAACTATTATATTTACTGTCAACTGTAAAACATTAATCCCCTAATAAAGGAGAGAGAAAGAAAGAAAGAGAGGAAGGAAGGAAAGAAGGAAGGAAGGAAGGAAGAAGGTTATGCAAATAATGGTTATGCAAAGAGACTCTCATGCCTGAGGCTCCAAAGTCCCAGGTTCAATCCCCTGCACCACCATAAACCAGAGCTGAGCAGTGCTCTGGTTAAAAAAATAATAATAAAAATAAATAATAAAATAGAAAGAAAGAAAGAAAGAAAGAAAAAGAGAGAGAGAGAAAGAAAGAAAGAAAGAAAGAAAGAAAGAAAGAAAGAAAGAGCGGGCCTGTAAATTAGGAAGACCTCACTAGAGCCTGACCACACAGGCACTCTGAGATCATTATTCTCCATAGCTGTAAGAAAATCACTACTTTTTTGTTGTTGTTGCTGTTATTGATGTCATTGTTGGATAGGACAGAGAGAAATGGAGGAGGGGAAGACAGAGAGGGGAGAGAAAGAGACACCTGCAGACCTGCTTCACCGCCTGTGAAGCTACTCCCCTGCAGGTGGGGAGCTGGGGGCTCGAACCTGGATCTTTACTCCGGGCCTTGCACTTTGCGCCACATGCACTTAACCTGCTGCGCTACCGCCCGACTCCCCCAAGAAAATCACTACTTATTTTTTTTGTTCCTCCAGGGTTATTGCTGGGCTCGGTGCCTGCACCATGAATCCACCTCTCCTGGAGGCCATTTTTCCCCCTTTTTGTTGCCCTAGTTGTTGCAGCCTCCTTGCGGTTATTATTGCCATTGTTGACGTTGCTTTGTTGTTGGATAGGACAGAGAGAAATGGAGAGAGGAGGGGAAGACAGAGAGAGAGGGGGAGAGAAAGATAGACACTGCAGACCTGTTTCACCGCCTGTGAAGCGACTCCCCTGCAGGTGGGGAGCCGGGGGCTCGAACCGGGATCCTTACACCGGTCCCTGCGCTTTGCGCCACGTGCGCTTAACTCACTCCGCCACCGCCCGGCCCCGAAAATCACTACTTTTTAAATATTTAATGTTACTATTATTCTTACCAACTTTTTGAGATTTTATTATTTTTGATGAGAGAGAGAAAGTCGCAGACCAGTGCATTGCTCAGCTCTGGTTTCAAAATCCATATATTTCATGATAGTGCTACAGATTGAACCTGGTACTTCAGAGCCTCAGGCATAAAAATCTTTTGCAATAATTATTATGCTAGCTCTTCAGCCCTGAAGAAAATCATATTTTGTTGTTTAAGCCACTTCATCTATAGAATTTTGTTAAGACAGTACAAGCAGATTAATACTTATGTCCACAACTGTAGACACTAGAGTAGGGATTAGATAAAAATCTGCCTTCGGGAGTCGGGCAGTAGCGCATCTGGTTAAGCGCAGAAGGACTGGTGTATGGATCCTGGTTCAAGCCCCCAGCTCCCCACCTGCAGGAATAGCTTCACAAGCAATGGAGTAGGTCAGCAGGTGTCTATCTTTCTCTCTCCCTCTCTATCTTTCCCTCCTTTCTCCATTTCTCTCCGTCCTACTGTTGTCCAACAACAACAACAATAATGACAACAAGGGCAATATAAGGGAATAAAAAATTAAAAAAAAAAAAAAGATCTGCCCTCATGGACCACAATGTCCAGTAGGTGAGAGAAGCAGAGTACAATGTGGTAAATGCTTTATTGGAAGCAAGGGAAGAGGATTTAGACAAACCTGACTCTACCTCATCACTCTGAAGTACTCCAGAAAACATCATGGACTACTGGTGTAGCTGGAAATTCCAAAAGCAAAACACTGGAGAGAGCACGTTAAGTTCTACTCACCGTAAACAACTAACTTAAGTGTTGCTGGAATGCAGAATGGGGAAGACAGAGTAGTAGAAAATGCTGCTGAGAATGGAAGCAGGAGCCAAATGATGGATGTGCCATGATAAGGAGTGTGAGCCTCATTCTGTGGGCCACAAGGAACCACTGAAGAATTTTAAGTAGAGGAATAAAATAGATTTGTATTTTAGAAAAGCACTCTGGCAGAGTATGAAAAAGAGATTGGGGAGGGAGAGAAGAGAGGCATTGTGCTAGTTAGAAAGTAACTGAAATAACAGAGAAAAATAATGAAAGGACAAAGTGAGACAAAGAAGAAGGGAGTGGGTGATAGAAATGCACATGGGTCAGTGAAACTATTGAAGTCACACCAAAAATGTAATATTGATCCTTGTACAAGTTACTTAACCTCCTTGAATTTTAGTTCACTCATCTGCATGATGGAGATAGGAAAAATTATCAAAGGTCAATGTGAAAGTTGAAAATAATAACTTTTGGGACAGGGAGATAGCATAATGATTATACAAAAAAAACTTTCATGGGAGTCAGGTGGTAGCACAGTGGGTTAAACACACGTGGTACAAAGTGCAAGGACCGGCTGAAGGATCCCAGTTCGAGCCCCTGGCTCCCCACCTGCGGGGGGGGGGGGGGGGTTGCTTTGCAATCAGTGAAGCAGGTCTGCAGTTGTCTATCTTTCTCTCCCCCTCTCTGTCTTCCCCTCCTCTCTCCATTTCTCTCTGTCCTATCTAACAATGACGACATCAATAACAATAACTATAACAATAAAACAACAAGGGCAACACAGGGGAAAATAAATAAATAAATAAATAAAATATTTTTTAAAAAACTTTTTAAAAAAAGACAAGATTAGTTGTCCAGGAGGTGGTGCAGTGGATAAAGCATTGGACTCTCAAACATGAGGTCCTAAGTTCCATCCCTGGCAGCAACAGCACCACAATGATGCTGGTTCTTTCTTTCCTCCTATCTTTCAAATGAATGAATGAATGAATAAAAATTTAAAAAGACAGGAGGATTATGTTGGGGGACTGAGCAGTGGCACACTCGGTTAAGCACACACAGTACTAAGCACAAGAACTCACACAAGGATCTGAATATGAGGCCATGGCTCCCCACCTGCAGGGGAGTCATTTCACAGGCGGTGAAGCAGGTCTGCAGGTGTGTGTGTCTGTCTGTCTGTCTATCTGTCTGCCTGCCTATCTATCCATCTGTCTATCTCCTCCTCCCTCAATTTCTCTCTGTCCTATTCAATAAAATGGAAAAAATGGCCTCCAGGAGCAGTGGATTCATAGTGCAGGCACTGAGCTCCAGCGATAACCCTGGAGGCGAAAGAATTAAATTAAATAAATAAATAAACAAAACAGACAGTGTTATCTTAATGTCTAGTTGGGTGCTCCAGTGAAAGAATGCATGAAAGTTAAAGGAATAATCAAAAACTAAAGGTCACCTTGCATTTTGTGACTTATGTAATGGTATAAGTGGTAATATTGATAACTTTAAGAACAACTTTGGAAAGAAAAGTTCCATGACATAAGTAAATAAAATTCTATGGACACATGTAGAAACTACTAGCTAGAGGCATGAGGAATGACGGGGGACTTGTGATGAACTGAAAAAAGTAAGAAATCGAGAGGTGGGGCCAGACAGTGGCTCACCTAGTAAAGTGCACATACTACCATGTGCAAGGACCTAGGTTCAAGTCCCCAGACCCCATCTGGGAGAGGGTGTTTCACAATAGGTAAAGTAGTGCTACAGGTGTCTTTCTTTCCCCTCTAAATTTCCCCCTTACCTCTCGATTTCTGTATGTATTCAAAAATAAATAAGTAAAATCTTTTTCAAAAGAAACCAAGAAGTATAAAGACATCCAAGGACAATGTCAACTGAACCATATCCATTTTGTTCTAGGACAGCAATGGCTTGTTCTCAGGCCACAGGAAAGATGGTGTGGTAATTACACCAGGGGAAGACTACTAACTGCTGAAAATATGGAAGAGTTGGAGTAAGAAAGATTGGAAGTGATCAAAACAATAAGCATTTATTATAATGATGCAATGAATTGTTTACAATTCTGAACTAGAGATGTGCTATATATACAGCAAATATGAAAACTGAAATAAATGTGCAAATGAAGTCATCAAACCACTTTGGAAATTTTAGCACAGAACGAACGTTTTATGCCTCAGAGGATAAGCCTTGTTAAAGGTCTCTTTCACCACTTACTTAAAATTTTTTAGGGGGGGCCCCAATATTAACAATTATGAAAATATAAAATTAACACAGGCTAGGGGGTGGGGTATATAGCATAAAGGTTATACAAACAGATTCTCACATTCCTGAGGCTCCAAAGTCCAAGGTTCAATCCCCACACCACCATAAACCAGAACTGAGTTGTATCTATTTGGTAGTGGCAGAGAAAGAAAGAAAGAAAGAAAGAAAGAAAGAAAGAAAGAAAGAAAGAAAGAAAGAAAGAAAGAAAGAAAGAATGGAAGAAAGAGAGAGAAAATTAACACTGCAATACAATTACAATCTATATTCCTTCCTCAAATCTCATCAGTTGATATAATCATTAATTATATTTTTTATATAATTAATTTTCCCTTTTGTTGCCCTTGTTTTTTATTGTTGTTGTTATTGATATCATCGTTTTTTAGATAGGACAGAGAGAAATGGAGAGAGGAGGGGAAGACAGAGAGGGTGAGAGAAAGACAGACACCTGCAAACAGGTTTCACTGCTTGTGAAGCGACTGCCTGGCAGGTGGGGAGCCAGGGCTCGAACCCGGATCCTTACACTGGTCCTTGCGCTTTGCTCCACAAGCGCTTAACCCGCTGCGTTACCGCCCAACTCCCCAAATTACTATTTTACTGCTGTCTTTTCTCTGGTGTAGGATTCTGTGCAGAGATCCACACTGATGCTTCCATGTTTTCTTCAGTATGTGATAGTTCAGGTTTTTTCTTGTTTCATTACCTTGAGACTTTTTTTTGTTACACTAATAATAGTGTACTTTGTAGCCTGCTCTTTGATTCAGGTTGGCTACTGATTAAGATTAGATTAAGATACTTTTTTTTTTTTTTGCAAGACTATCAAAGCTGTGTCTCTTTCAGTGTATCTTATCAGGAAGTGTATGAGATGTAATTATGTCACCTGGTTAGGGTGGTGTCTTCTGGCTTCTCCATTGTAATTAAAACGTACTTTGTAATTAAAAATATCTTATTGGGGGGGGGGGTCGGGCGGTGGCGCAGTGGGTTAAGCGCAGGGACCGGCGTAAGGATCCCGGTTCGAGCCCCCAGCTCCCCACCTGCAGGGGAGTCGCTTCACAGGCGGTGAAGCAGGTCTGCAGGTGTCTATCTTTCTCTCCCCTTCTCTGTCTTCCCCTCCTCTCTCCATTTCTCTCTGTCCTATCCAACAACGAATTGCGTCAACAAGGGCAATAATAATAGCCACAACGAAGCTACAACAAGGGCAACAAAAGGGGGGAAAAATATATATATATCTTATGGGGACAGGAAAACAGCTCACTGAGAGCTGTTCACATACACACAGGCCAGGTTGAAAACTGGGCACCATAAGGGATGTCATGATCCCAGGGCAAGCTCCTGTGCCTTGGTTTCTACCTGAATGGAAAAGGGGCGGAGGAGATAGCATGATGGTTACACAACAGACTTTAATGCCTGAGGCTCTAAAGTCCCACATTCAACACCCCTGCTCTACCCCTACCCCCTCACCACCATAAATCAGAACTGAAAGCTACTTGGGTTAAGTGTGTGTGTGTGTGTGTGTGTGTGTGTGTGTGTGTGTGTGTGTCCAGATGATAGTATAACAGGTTAATTGCATACATTATGTGTGCAAGTTCAAGTTCCTGGTCCCCATCAGAAGGAGTAAAGCTTCACACGTGGTAAAGCAGTGCTGCAAACATCTGTCTCTCACTCTTACTCACCTTCCCCTCTCAAATTCTATATATAAATAAAAGTATATATATATATATATATATATATATATATATATATAATTAAGACAATCACCACACCCCCATAAACCAGAGCTGAGCAGTGCTTTGGAGAAAAAAATTGGAGGCCCAAATATATATAATTAAGAAAATAAATAAATAAATCAACTCAGTAATTGGGAAGTCATATGAGTGTGAGCTATTAACACAGCACTGAAAGAAACAACGGATCTGAGAGATAGTACCCAGCAGAGCTACAAGACGACCCAGGTTCAAATCCCTAGCATCACATAAAGAGGAAGTTTCACAAGAAGTGAAACAGTACTGTAGTGTATCTCCTTTCTGTCTGTCCATCTGTCTGTCTGCCTCTCTCTCTCTCTCTCTCTCTCTGTCACTCTCTGTCTCTCTATCTTAAGAAAAAAAAAGAGTTCACTGGAGCAGTGGACCAATGCGGGACTGAAGTCCCAAAGAAATCCTGGTGGCAAAAGTTAATTAAATAAAAATGAATCTTGTGGAGAAGGTACATTGTAAAAATATCCTATTTTCGGGAGTAGGGCAGTAGTGTAGCGGGTTAAGTGAACGTGGCGCGAAGCGAAAGGACTGGCGGCATAAGGATCCCAGTTCAAGTCCCGACCTGCAGGGGAGACGCTTCACAGGTGGTAAAGCAGGTCTGCAGGTGTCTCTCTTTCTCTCCCCCCTGTCTTCCCCTCCTCTCTCCATTTCTCTCTGTCCTATCCAACAATAGCAACAACAACAACAACAATAATAACCACAACAATGATAAAAACAAGGGCAACAAAAGGGGGGAAAATGGTCTCCAGGAGCAGTGGATTCATGGTGCAGGCACTGAGTCCCAGCAATAACTCTGGAGGCCAAAAAAAAAAAAAAAAAAAAAAAAAAAATCCTATGTTTTACCATACTTTCACTCATTAATTTAGTATCCATTGACTGGTTCTTGCCTACAGCAAGAATTGGAGGAATATTTCACTAAAAATTATTTTTACTTCCATCTTTCATTCTACATTTATTAACTGGAATGACAGTTGAAAAGAACTGTTTCTCAATGGTGCTGTGAACCTAACTCGACTCTAAAATGCACTTTATAATAAAAAAATAAAATAGAGGCCCCAGAGGTAGCTCAGTGGTAAAGCATAAGCCTTCCATTCATGACACCCTGGGTTCAACCCCCAAAGCCATCACAGACAGCACTAAGGATGAAAATGGGTGGATGGTGGAGTGTTGCTTTGATGTATTATCATCCCTCCCCCCCCCAAAAAAAAGCATTGAATTTAAAATCTGACAGCAGATTATGACACATGCAGGATGCCCTGAGCTCATTATTATTTATTAGAATAAAAATCATATATGCACGAGGTCCTGGTGCCACAAAGACAAACAAAAGAACAGTCCCTTCTCCCCTGTTTATATTAGTACGGTCTCAAACTGTTCATTTTAGTTTATAAATTCTGATCCAGTACCATCATTATTTTGTCTTAGCCCTGGCCAGTGAAAGAAGCTTCCTGTCGACTGTATCCTTCCTATCCACTTCCATAACATTCTTCAGCACTTTCTCATTTTCCAGTACCATTAAAGGTTCCAGGTTCATTTTGATTCCCCTGCCCCAGCTCTGAATCGATCATGTCTCCATTTAAGAATGCTATTTCAAAACTAAGATATAAGCAATAGTGTGTTCTTCACTACTGCACTGTCATTACTTCTAGATTTTCTCAGTAGAGTGCATTAGGAACCTAGTTCTCACTTGTACAATATTTTTACTTATTTGTTTAGTAAGTAAATATATATTTAAATAGAACTGCTAATAGCAATTCAGAACTGCTAACCCTTGCCTATAGGTAAAAGAAACTTACACTCTAAATACAGTATTTGTATATAATGTTTTTCATCCATTGGTTTTTTGTTTTTTGTTGCAGCTGGGCTGCACTGTTCTAGGCCAACTTTTTCAGAGAGAGACACAACACCAAAGCTTTAGTATGGTAGGAGGCAGATTCAGGCCTGTGTACAAGAACCAGCATGCATGACAAGGCAGACATACTACCCGAGAGAACTATTTTGCTAGCTCTCACTTTGTAGTTTTCAAAGTAACTTGGGCTATTTCTTTTCATCCTCCCCAACTCACTTTCAGTGTGATCATATTATGCATTTGTAATACAATTACTGGGTTGTTAGAAAAGTCACGAAACATTTTTGCATAGAAAAGCATGTCATAGATTCATGTTATTATCTATGTACATACGGGAGTTTTCTCCACATGCTGGATGGTTTGAAGGATTTATTTATATTTAGAATCACATGTTTGCTTTAATGCACATCTAATAAGAGTACTTTGCTTCTCTGACTAATGAATGCAAAGAAAACTCATTAACCCCTTGACAAAGAAACACAATGTTCCTGATAGTAATGAATCACTTCAAGACATTCCAGACATGTCCAGACACAAGACAATCCATACCCAGTGTTCTAAAATGAAAATATAACACAAAGTAGATAAAGAGATAGTAAGAAACAAACAAGAAAACTTTTATACAATCATTGCTTGTTACTGTAGCCTGTGTTTCCAAGATAGTTCAAGTGGAATGTGAAATAAAAACATGAGTAGACTTCCTGTTTCCTCCTGGGTCCTACGCCCTATTTCCTGCTTCTTTCAAATCTTAAAGATATAAGACTCATTACAGTGTCTGCAAATCCCCAACATAACTAATACTAATTCTACCAAGAATCTAAATGTTTATCTAATTTAAAAACACACATCACATGTATCTTTTATGCTAGGCACACTGTTAAAATTCCACACACATATCTATCTAACTAAAGGAGAGCTTTTTTTTTTTTTTTTTTTTTTTAAGATTTTACTTATTTTATTAATGAGAAACATAGGAGGAGAGAGAGAAAGAGCCAGACATCACTCTGGTACATGTGCTGCTAGGGATTGAACTCAGGACATCATGCTTGAGAGTCTAGTTCCTTAACCACTGTGCCACCTCCCAGACCACTAAAGGAGAGCTTTTTAAAAGATTCACTAACTGCTGTAGCTCAGTGATCTGCTTCTTTCCTATATTTGCAACACTACTGTGCCAGTAAAATCAAAATATGGTGGTAATGACAAGCTAACAGCAAAATTTTGTCAAGATCAATCTTCTATGGAAGTTATTTTTGGGGGCTGGATGGTAGCACACCTGGTTGAGCACACATGTTACAATGCACAAGGACCCAGGTTCAAGTCCCGGTCCCCACCCGCAGGGTGAAAGCTTTACAAGTAATGAAGCAGTGCTGCAGAAGTCTCTCTGTCTCTCTCCCTTTACCTCCCCTTACCCACCTCGATTTCTGGCTGTCTCTATCCAACAAATAAAGATATTTTAAAAAGAAGGAGAAGAAGCTATTTATCTGAGGTATCCATGACAAATAACATATTAGTTTGGAGGTATACAATATAATGATTCAATATCTATATATTGCAAGCTGACCAACCACAACAGATTTAGTTAACATCTGTCATCATACATACCTAACAAAAATTTCTTTTCTCGTGATAAAAACTTTTAATATCGGGAGTCCGGAGGTAGCTCAGCGGGTTAAGCGCAGGTGGCACAAACCGCAAGGACTGGCATAAGAATCCCGGTTCAAGCTCCCAGTTCCCCACCTGCATGGGCATCGCTTCACAAATGGTGAAGCAGGTCTGCAGGTGTCTTTCTCTCCCCCCTCTGTCTTTTCCTCCTTTCTCCACTTCTCTGTCCTATCCAACAATGACATCAATAACAACAACAATAAAACAACAAGGGCAACAAAAGGGAATAAATAAATATTTTTTTAAAATAAAAATAGGGAGTCAGGTGGTAGCAGAGCTGGTTATGCGCACGTGGCAAAGTGCAAGGACTGGCATAAGGATCCTGGTTAGAACCCCTGGCTCCCCACCTGCAGGGGAGTCGCTTCACAGGTGGTGAAACAGGTCTGCAGGTGTCTTTCTTTCTTTCTCTCCTCCTCTGTCCCTCCTCTCTCCATTTCTCTCTGTCCTCTCCAAAAACAACGACATCAAAAACAGTAATAACTACAAAAATTAAAACAAAAGCAACAAAAGGGAATAAATAAATATTTTTAAAAATTAATAATAAAAATAAATAACTTGATTTTTAAAAGAGAGATGATAATGCTTGAGTGGGTGTGCTCACAGACTCAACCACTACTACTACCAATCAGAGTATCACAGCAGCATTAAGCTTATGACACTATTCTCCCCATCTCTGCATAGCAAAAGGTACAGTCATGATAAAGTGAAATGCATAACCATCAACCTCTAGCCTGTACCTAACTCTAAATTGGATAACTTAGTCTGTCAATAATCTCAGACACAAAATTTTATTTATTCATTAATGTTTAACTTTATACAGTTTCCACTTCACACTGAGATCCAGTTAGAATGGATTAGTAAGCAATAGAAAACAATTTTAATTTGCTAAAAATACTGAACATCCATGCTCATATCCCAGAAAAATAGATCAGTGAAACTCCTATTCTGGTCTGTTTCTTAAATTTCTCTTGGGGGGGGGGGTGGTGGTGGCGCGGTGGTGCACCTGGTTAAATGCACTTAGTACTAAGTGCAAGGACCCAAGCAAGAATTTGGATTCAAGCCCTGACTCCCCAACTGCAGGGGTGACGCTCACAAATGGCGAAGCAGGTTTGCAAGTGTCTCTTTGTCTCTCTTCCTCTTTCCCCCACTCTATTTCACTCCATCCTATCAAATAAAGTGGAAAAAACGGCCACCAGGAGCAGTGGATTTGTAGTGCGGGCACCGAGCCTCAGTGATAACCCTGGAGGGGAAAAAAATTTTTTTTTTCTTTTAAATAATTTTTCTCTGTCCTATCAAATTAAAAATATAGTAAACATTAAAATTTTTGAAAAAACAAAGTCACATTTGTGAATTGACAAAAAGGCTCACCTGGACAGTGTGCTTTGTCATGCACATGACCCAGGTTGGAGCCCAACTCCATGGCACTGGAGGAAACTTCCATGCTGTGGTCTTTCCCTGTCTCTGTCACACACACACACACACAGTCTGCCTTGAGTGGTAAAGCCCCCGTGACAGCAACAACATAAAAAATTAACTTCTAGCCTCAACTGGTCTCATCTGAAAAGCTCCTTGGGTCTCAGGGAAGATATCAGTCCTAACCAACCGAATGACTGGCCTTAAGCCAATATTAGTTTAATGGAATCCTGGCAGCTCATTAGGCATCACAGCCTTTGCCTGAAAGAAAGTACCCATGAGCAAAACTGTGCCAACAATAGAACTCTTTACAAAATATATTCTTGAATTCTTTCTGCTGCATGTTCATTTTAGGCAACCAGTGCAATTTCAAACATTTTATTACATAATTCCAGAACAAAACTAAAATGAAAACAAACAGTCTTGAAACCATTAAGCAATAAGAATTAAACTGTTTTTATTTGGAAGGTGCAGGATTACTATGTTGAGACTACTAGGTTGTACATGATCCCTTAATCTGGTAGTTCAACAAATGTTTGTGCACTGTATGTATTAAAGATTAAAATCTGGTTTATTAACAAAAATTGAAATTCTTTTTTTTAATATTTATTTATTCCCTTTTGTTGCCCTTTTTTAAATTGTTGTAGTTATTATTGTTGTTGATGTTATTGTTGTTGGATAGGACAGAGAGAAATATAGAGAGGAGGGGAGACAGAACAGGAGTGAAAGATAGACACCTGCAAATCTGCTTCAACGCTTGTGAAGCAACCCCCCTGCAGATGGGGAGCCGGGGGCCCAAACCAGGATCCTTACAGCGGTCCTTGTGCTTTGCGGCATCTGCGCTTAACCCTCTGCACTACCACCCAACTCCCTTTTGTTGCTTTTAAATAAAACCCTACAATATTGTTCAATTCTATCAACTTGAAATGCTGCATAAGGATTTAACATTTTAGTGACTTATACCAAAGAAAACACTATGGTGATATATATATATATATATATATATATATATATATATATATATATATATATATATGGTTAGCAGTCCATATAGACGAAGCCATTTTAGTGAGCAGGCAAAATCTGAAGTGTTAGTGGTTTCAAGGTATCTCCAAAATTTCACTAATCGAACAAAATCAATTATATTTCTTATTTCAAAATACCTTTCCCTTGAAGATCTGGGAATTTCTTACTAGCATATTGTATTTGTATCTGCTACCAGAAGAAACTGCACCCACTGTAGTAAAAAAAAAAAATCTGCAATTGGGGAGTCAGGTGGTAGTGCAGCGGGTTAAGCGCAAGTGGCACAAAGAGCAAGGACTGGTGTAAGGATCCCGGTTCAAGCCCCCGGCTCCCCACCTGCAGGGGAGTCGCTTAACAAGCGGTGAAGGAGGTCTGCAAGTGTCTTTCCTCCTCTCTCAATTTCTCTCTATCCTATCCAACGACAACATCAATAATAACTATAAAAATAAAACAACAAAGGCAACAAAAGGGAATAAATAAATAAATTTTTTTAAATCTGCAATTGATCTTAATTTTTTTTAACTTCAACTTTAATCCACTCTTAACAATCATGTTTCTTTCAAGTATTGCCACCACACGCCATGCACTTTTATGATCACAGGAGAGGGAAATTGAAATGTAAGGTTCTATTGGCATTCTACACCAATTACTCCCACTTGCTACTGCTAAATTAGGTGGCAAGTAAACAAGACATTTCATTTTGCATACTCCATAGGGTGAGAAACAGTTCACAAAAAGAGAACTGTTAACGTTTGCCTGGCTTAGACAACAGGAGTGGTATAAAGTGGTCATTTCATTGCCTGTTCCTTCATACAACTTTGATTTTTTATCTTGTTCATGATTCTGAACTAGTTAGATCTATTTTACCTAACAGGTTCAATCACCAGTACTACCACAAGTCAAAGATAAACAATACTCTGGCTAAAACAAGCAAACAAACAAAAAACTATTTTATCTAAATCAAGGACAATTTAGGATAATTAAAAATTCAGTGTTAAAGATTGAAGAATTTAATTAAGAAAAAGTTTAGATTTATTTACAGGAATAAAAGAACACAAGATTACTGGCTGGGAGTTGGGCGGTAGTGCAGCGAGTTAAGTGCACTTGGCGCAAAGCACAAGGACCGGTGGAAGGATCCCTGTTCGAGCCCCAGCTCCCCACCTGCAGAGGGGGTCACTTCACAGGTGGTGAAACAGGTCTGCAGGTGTCTTTCTCTCCCCCTCTCTGTCTTCCCCTCCCCTCCCCTCTCCATTTCTCTCTGTCCTATCCAACAAGGACGACATCAATAACAACTAGAAAAACAAGGGCAACAAAAGGGACTAAGTATTTAAAAAAAGAAGGAAGGAAGGGAGGGAGGGAGGGAGGGCGGGAGGAGAGAGGAGGGGAAAAAAAGGAGAAGGGGAGAAAAAAAAGAAAAAGAAAGATTACTGGCTATATTAAAAATTATGGGAATTCCTAACTTAAAATTATCTATAAATATCCATTCTGTCTCTCTGTATCTGAAAATAAACAAATTAACACTTGTTTCTAAAAAGTATTTTGGGAGGTCAGGTGGTGGCGCACCTGTTTGAGTGCACATGTTACAGTGCACAAGGACCCAGGTTCGAGCCCCTGGTCCTCACCTGCACGGGGAAAGCTTCACAAGTAGGTGCAGGTGTCTGTCTGCAGGTGTCTGTCTGCAGGTGTCTGTCTCTCTCCCTCTCTATCACCCCCTTCCCTCTCAATTTCTGACTGTCTCTATCCAACAAATAAAGATTTAAAAAAAAACAGTATTTCTAGTGATAAATTTAATTTTTTGCAATGTATGTACTATTTTGCTAACTTATTTTGTTAGAAAAATCACATCATAGCAATAAATTTAAAGATACAGCATTGTCAATTAACTATGAAAGCACAGCAATGTCTGCTAGTATTATCCTCTACTAAGATGTAAGACCACTTCCTGTTACTACTCTACAAAGAACCTACTCTTTAGACAACTTTGTCTTTGTCTTTGTATCATCCGATATGAGTAACTATGAACTCAACACACACCACATTAAACTATACCTAAGAGCACTGCCCAATTGAGAAAAGGCAGGGTATTCTATACTCTACAAATGCATTAAAATATCCTTTCAACTTGCATGTGTGGGCCAAATAGAAATGCACCATGCATTAGGAAGAACCTTAGGCTCAGCAGGAAGAGTGGGGGAGTGGGGTGAGAGGGAAGAAAAAAAATACACAAGAGAATCTGCTCTCCCTAACTGTATTTAAAATAGCACAAGAAAAGTCTACATGATAGCAAGGGGCTGAAGTTTCTCCTGCCTTGCAAATGCTGAAATAGTATTCTTTCTTATCTTTTTTAAAAATTTTTATTTTATTCATTTATTATTGCATAGACAAAGAAAATTTGAGAGGGCAACAAAAGGGAATAAATATTTTAATTTTTTTTAAAAAAGTCCTTGTAACCAAATGTGCAGTTTTTGTTATTTACACATTTCAACAAATACTTGGGCAGGAGAGATAGCATAATGGTTATGCAAACAGACTCTCTTGCCTGAGGCTCCAAAGTCCCAGGTTCAATCCCCTACACCACCGTAAGCCAGAGCTGAACAGTGCTCTGATGTTTCTCTCTCTCTCTCTCTCTCTCTCTCTGAGTGTGTGTGTGTGTGTGTGTGTGTGTGTGTGTGTGTTTCTCTGCATCTCTCTCAAAAATAAAATAAGTAAAATATTCAAATACTTATTAAGCAGCCATGTTTGCTAGGTTTGGGGATTAACACAGTTCTTGCTATCATGGGTAATGGGTATAGAAAGTAAAACCCTTCACTAATTAGCCTAACATCTTCCTGAAGGGGTCATGTATTGCTGTATTGTCCCAATTTTAATGTGTATGTTGCAAAAATGAACACCTTTTAAAAGTGTTTTAAGGGAGTCAGGCGGCAGCTCAGCAGGTTAAGCGCACATGGCACAAAGTGCAAGGACCAGCGTAAGGATCCTGGTTCCAGCCCCTGGCCCCCATCTGCAGGAGTGGCTTCACAGGCAGTGAAGCAGGTCTGCAGGTGTCTCTCTTTCTCTCCCCCTCTGTCTTTACTTCCTCTCTCCATTTCTCTCTGTCCTATCCAACAACAACAACAACAACAACACCAATAACAACAACAATAATAACTACAACAATAAAACAAGGGCAACAAGAGGAAATAAATAAATATTAAAAAAAGAAATGTTTCAGCAAGATATAACCATAATAAACACATAAAAAAAATTTTAAAGTGTTTTAAATTTTTAATTTTCCCAGATTTTAGGAAAGTACCATGTACATGGCATGTATTGCACAATATTCCCAGAAGAGTCTGAAGAAGCTCCCCATAACTAAAGCATTAGTATTCCTTCAGCAAAAACTATGAATATAAACTATGAGTAACCTTATGCCAGTTCAGATCTAGTTGTGCCACCAGTAAATAAGCTGCATACTAACAAAACACTCTTGATAGTTTCAAATTTCAAGACTTTGTGACTATAACCTATAACAACATTTAACTAGCATTTCCCCATTTTTAATTATGTCTAATCATTATAATGTAGGAAATGGGAGTCTTATCAGTTTAGTGAATTTTACACACATAGTAAGACCATGAAAGCATGCATCCTTCCCTCACTTAAAAAATGCATAACTAGGGGCCAGGTGGTGGTACATCTGGTCAAGCACATACATTATTGTGCAAAAGGACCCAGGTTTAAGACCCCAGTCCACATATGCAGAGGGAATGCTTCACAAGTCGTGAAGCAGGGCTGCAGGTATCTTATTGTCTCTTTCCTCCCCACCCCTTCCCTTTCAATTTCTCCCTGCCTCTATCCAATAATAAAATGAGGGAAAAAAAAATTTTTTTTAATGCATAACTGGGAGTCGGGTGGTAGCGCAGCGGGTTAAGCGCACATGGCGCAAAGCACAAGGACTGGCGTGAGGATCCCGATTTGGGATCCCGGTTTGAGCCCCCCGCTCCCCACCTGCAGGAGAGTTGATTCACAAGCAGTGAAGCAAGTCTGCAGGTGTCTTTCTTTCTCTCCCCCTCTCTGTCTTCCCCTCCTCTATCCATTTCTCTCTGTCCTATCCAACAACAATGTCATCAATAACAACAATAACTACAACAACAAAACAACAAGGGCAACAAAAGGGAATAAATAAATAAATATTTTTAAAATATTAAAAAAAAAAAAAGAAAGCAGAGCAGAGCAAAGCAAAGCATGGTCCGGGAGGTGGTCCAGTGATAAAGCTTTGTACTCTCAAGGATGAGGTTGCGATTTCGATCCCTGGCAGCACATGTGCCGAGTGATGTCTGGTTCTTTCTCTCTCCTCCTAACTTTCTCATAAATAAATAAAATCTTAAAAAAAAAAAAAGAAAGAAAATAAGGGGAGTCACTTCACAAGCAGTGAAGCAGGTCTGCAGGTGTCTATCTCTCCCCCTCTCAGTCTTCCCCTCCTCTCTCCATTTCTCTCTGTCCTATCCAACAACATCAACAATAACTATAACAATAAAACAACAAGGGCAACAAAAGGGAATAAATAATAAATATTTAAAAAAAAAGAAAAGAAATGCATAACTAAATCCACAGAATAAAATTAAAACCTACCAGTCTACAGTGACATAAAAAGACATATGAGTGGGAGTCAAGCAGTAGCACAACGGGTTAAGCGAGTGGTGCAAAGCACAAGGACAGGCGTAAGGATCAACAATAAAAAACAACAAGGGCAACAAAATGGAATAAATAAATAAATATAAAAAATAAAAAGTCTATTTGATTTAAAAAAGGCATATGAGTAAGAAAAATGAGAAATAAATGGAGAGATAGCCAAGTTCTTTCTTGTGGTAGAATGACAATAAATATAGAAGAAATATCTGCGGGGAAATCACTATTTGGCAAGAAACATCAATGAATGATGAAACCAGTCTGATGAGAAACAGGATACACACTGTCTCATATATCTCTTCACAAGTTGCTTTTTAATTACAAAGAAAAAACAGTAACATTACCTGACAGAAATAACCTTAACCAAGTGATAAAAGTTAGCATCACCGGTAATGAGGTAAATTGACATCATGTGCTCCCCAATAGACTGCACTGAGAGAACCCAATACTACTTCTAAGTCATTTCTGCAAATACCTCACTGCCTGGCTCTAATAACGAGGAAAGTAAAATTAAGTCCAAATTCAGAGTCAATCTACTAAATAATCCATACTCTTCAACATGCCAAAGGTCATAAAAGGCAGACTGAAGAACTATCACAGATTAAAGGAGTCTTAACTGGTTTAACAACTAAATGCAGGGGCCAGGTAGTGGCACACCTGGTTGAGCCCACATGTTACAAAGCTCAAGGACCCAGGTTTGAGCCTCGGGCCCCCACCTGCAGGAGGAAAGCTTCATAAGTGGTGAAGCAGGAATGCAGGTGTCTACCCCCACACACACTCTATTTCTGGCTATCTCTATCCAATATGCAAATAAAGATAATAAAAAAATAACTCGTTAAAAAAAACAAACAAAAAAAAAACCTAAACTAAATGCATTGCACCAAAGTAAAGGACTCTGGGCTGGATGGGGGGTAGGGTACAGGTCCTGTAAAAGGATGACAGAGGACCTAGTGGGGTTGTATTGTTATGTGGAAAACTGAGAAATGTTATGCATGTACAAACTATTGTATTTACTGTCGACTGTAAAACAATCTCCAATAAAGAAATTAAAAAAAAAACTAAACTAAATGCAATGCATGAAACTAGACTAGTCTCATGGACCAGAATTCCTCTCGCCCTTTGGATATTAAAGGGAGTTGGGCGGCGCAGCGGGTTAAGCGCTTTTAGGGGGTTAAGCGCATGTGGTGGGAAGCTCAAGGACCGGCGAAAGGATCAGGGTTTAAGACCCTGGCTCCCCACCTACAGGGAAGTCGCTTCACAAGCGGTAAAGCAGGTCTGCAGGTGTCTTTCTCTCCCCCTTCTGTCTTCCCCTCCTCTCTCCATTTCTCTCTGTCCTATCTAACAATGACAATATCAGTAACAACAATAACTACAACAATGAAAAATAACAAGGGCAACAAAAGGGAAAATAAATTAATTAAAAAGAAAAAAGGCTATGGAGACACCATAATGGTAATGCAAAAGACTTTCATGCCTGAGAAACCGAGGTCTCAGGTTCAATCCCTACCATGACCATAAACCAAAGCTGAACAGCGCTCTAGTATCTTTCTTGCTCTCACTAAATAAATAAAATATTACGAAAATAATACTAGAATAATTAATGATACTTGAAGACCACTGTAAGTATTGTATTGGGGCAGGGGTAGATAGCATAATGGTTATGCAAAGAGACTGTCATGCCTGAGGCTCCAAAGTCCCAGGTTCAATCCCCTGCACTACCATAAGCCAGAGCTGAGCAGTTAAATTACCAGTTAAATTACCAGGGGGTAATTTAAAAATAAATAAATATTGTATTAATGTCAGGTCTCAAGTGTGGTGTTTCATGTGAGCTATCTCCAGGACACTAAATTACTAGTTTTTAACTATATAATTTGTTCAAAAATGCAGAACATGGAGTCATTAAGGGAAAAAAAAAAAACATATTTGGGGCCGGTAAAATAACTTACTTGGGATAACGTGCTTTTGCTGTGTGTGTGAGACCCTGATTTGAGCGCAGCCCCCACCCACCAGGTTGGTGGAAAGTATCAGTACTGTGGTTTCTTTTTCTCTTCCTCTCTGAAAAACTCATCCTAGGGCAGTGACTCCCCAGCAAGGACCAAAAAAAAAGTTAACTACCTTTCCCATTTAAAAACAGCAAAAAGAATCATAAAACTACGCAGCTGGGGAGTCTGATGGGTAGCGCAGCAGGTTAAGCGCACATGGCACAAAGCTCAAGGACCTGCTTAAGGGTCCCGGTTTGAGGCCCTGCTCCCTGAACCTGCAGGGGAGTCGCTTCACAAGCAGTGACACAGGTCTGCAGATGTCTTTCTCTCCCCCCTCTGTCTCCCCCTTCTCTCTTCACTTCTCTCTGTCCTATCCAATGATGACAACAATAACAACAATAAAAAAAGGCAACAAAAGGGAATATTTTTAAAGTAGTCATTATATATATATATATATATATATATATATATATAAACTATGGTAGCTGGCTGAGAAATTTCACACACATACCAACTACTGTATCTATTGCTGACTGTAAACTATTAGTTCCCCCAATAAAAAACTTTAAAAAAAAATAAAAGCAATGGAAAACATAATCTGATGATTGATGGTATTAACTTATGGTTAGAATTTGGGAGGGGAACTATTGCAGCTGGGGAATGTGGTGGGTAAGCAGTAGCAGGACTTTCTCTTTCTCTCTGTTAACATGGAATAATGAAGACTCAGTGATGATAGAGAGACAGAGACAGAGAGAGAGAGAGAGAGAGAGAGAGGAATGCACAGGGAAAGAAAAGAATAAGAGAGGGAAGGGCCAGAAATACAGCTCATCCCCCCACACCTATGGACATCTAATCTTTGACAAAGGGGCTCAGACTATTAAATGGGGAAAGCAGAGTCTCTTCAACAAATGGTGTTGGAAACAATGGGTTGAAACATGCAGAAGAATGAAACTGAACCACTGTATTTCACCAAATACAAAAGTAAATTCCAAGTGGATCAAGGACTTGGATGTTAGACCACAAACTATCAGATACTTAGAGGAAAATATTGGCAGAACTCTTTTCCGCATAAATTTTAAAGACATTTTCAATGAAACAAATCCAATTACAAAGAAGACTAAGGCAAGTATAAACCTATGGGACTACATTAAATTAAAAAGCTTCTTCACAGCAAAAGAAACCACTACCCAAACCAAGAGACCCCTCACAGAATGGGAGAAGATCTTTACATGCCATACATCAGACAAGAGTTTAATAACCAACATATATAAAGAGCTTGCCAAACTCAACAACAAGACAACAAATAACCCCATCCAAAAATGGGGGGAGGACATGGACAGAATATTCACCACAGAAGAGATCCAAAAGGCCAAGAAACACATGAAAAAATGCTCCAAGTCTCTGATTGTCAGAGAAATGCAAATGAAGACAACAATGAGATACCACTTCACTCCTGTGAGAATGTCATATATCAGAAAAGGTACAGCAGCAAATGTTGGAGAGGGTGTGGGGTCAAAGGAACCCTCCTACACTGCTGGTGGGAATGTAAATGGGTCCAACCTCTGTGGAGAACAATCTGGAGAACTCTGAGTAGGCTAGAAATGGACCCACCCTATGATCCTGCAATTCCTCTCCTGGGCATAGATCCCAAAATACCCCTCCAAAAAGATCTGTGTACACATATGTTCTTGGCAGGACAATTTGTAATAGCTAGAACCTGGAACCAACCCAGGTGTCCAACAACAGATGAGTGGCTGAGCAAGTTGTGGTATATATACACAAAGGAATACTACTCAGCTGTAAAAAATGGTGACTTCACCGTTTTCAGTCGATCTTGGATGGACCTTGAAAAATTCATGGTAAGTGAAATAAGTCAGAAACAGAAGGATGAATATGGGATGATGTCACTGTCAGGCAGAAGCTGAAAAACAAGATCAGAAAAGAAAACACAAGTAGAACCTGAACTGGAATTGGCATATTGCACCAAAGTAAAAGACTGTGGTGTGGGTGGGTGGAGAGAATACAGGTCCAAGAAGGATGACAGAAGATCTGGTGGGGGTTGTATTGTTAAATGGGAAACTGGGGAATGTTATTCATGTACAAACTATTGTATTTACTGTTGAGTGTAAAACATTAATTCCCCAATAAAGAAATTAAAAAAAAAAAATACAGCTCATCAGCAGGGCACATGCCTCACTTGTTTGAAGTCCTGGGTTTGAGTTCTGGCATCCCCACCAAAAATAAAAGAGAGAGAACATACATTTGCAGAGAATTTAAATATCTATTATTGTAAATACATTCAAAAAGAGAAAGGTTCAAAAGAGACTAGATGAAGACTTGAATTTTATAACTTCTAGAAATAATTCTATTAGTAAAATTGTAGTGCTAACTGCAAAAGATTCAGACACCTAGCAGTGAAAATGAAGAGCAAGCAAGGCTGTGTGTGTCTGTCTGGTTTTGTGTATGTTGTGTAGATTTCACTTTTTTTTTACTTTTTTTGTTCTTATGGAGTCAGAGTTAGATGTTTTCTTTCTTTTTTTTAAAATTTTTTTATATTTATTTTCCCTTTTGTTGCCCTTGTTGTTCTTTATTGTTGTAGTTATTATTGTTGTTATTGATATCGTCGTTGTTAGAAAGGACAGAGAGAAATGGAGAGGAGGGGACGACAGAGAGGGGTAGAGAAAGACACACCTGCAGACCTGCTTCACCACTTGTGAAGCAACTTCACTGCAGGTGGGGAGCCGGGGCTCGAACAGGGATCCTTACGCCGGTCCTTGCGCTTTGGGCCAAGTGCGCTTAACCCGCTGCGCTACCACCTGACTCCCCTCTTTTCTTTATTTTACCAGAGCACTACTCAGCTCAGGCTTATGGCAGTGCGGGGAATTGAACCTGGGACTTCAAAGTCTCAGGCATGGAAGTCTCTTTGCATTAACCATTATATTATCTCCCCCACCCTAGAGTTATGATTTTTTTTGATTAATAACATTACAAATGGGAAGCGACAGGATATACTGGCTCAAGATGATTAGTAGAAGAACAGGCAACTGAAATAAATAAATAGTAAAATCAGTGTTCACATAAAAAAGCTGAGTTTGGCCCATCAATTGATCCTCAAATACTTTCTATAGACCAAGAGACAGCTCACCTGGTAGAGCACCTTGTGTGCAAGACTGCCACTCCAGAATATGAATAGCTAGGAATTGCACCTAATATGTTATACCCATTTCCCCAATCACAACTACTAGCTTTTAAATAATAGAAGAAAGCAAAATAAACTACATATGTCATGAGTATGTAGGTATCCACAAATCAAAATCGGAAAATGTAAACTTCTGCTGCGGAATTAAAAAGAAAAAATAAACTCTGCTTTAAAACAACAAGCACAATAAAAGGGAATAATTAAATATTTTTTAAAAAACTCTGCTGGCCAGCTATCTTTTTCAGATAATCATAAAAATCTTTTATTTCATTTAAATTTCACCCATAATGCAGTTGCTACAATTTAAAATAGGAAAGTAATACTTAAAGAAAAGGGAAAAAAACTAATTGCACCCCAATTCTGACCCCAATTATTCCATCACCTTATGGAATTTTTCAATCTATTATAAAAGACCTCATTAGGGGGCAGGCGGTGGCACACCTGGTTAAGTGCACATGTTACAATGCACAAGGGCCCAGGTTCAAGGCCCCAGTCCCCACCTGCACTGGGAAAGCTTCACAAGCAGTGAAGCAGGGCTGCAGGTGTCTCTCTGTGTCTCTTCTTCTCTATCTCCCCCTCCCCTTTCAATTTCTGGCTGTCTCTATCCAATAGTAAATAAAGATAATTAAAACATTTTTTAAAAAGTTACATGGATAAAGAACTTCTAGGGCAATTGTGTTCGCAGCCGTCGTCAGGCAGCCGTGGCTCTCTAACGCCAGCTCTCTCGCCTAGCCCCATCTGAAAAGAGGGTGGGTAAGTAAGGAGCGCTCTATACCACGGCTCATACAAAGCAGACCGCCTGCAAACAGACTGGTGCACCGAGAGAGGAGGAGGAGACAGAGGGGGAGAGATAGACACCTGCACCGAGGGAGCAACTGGCTACAAAAGCCGCTTGCAAGAGAGCGCCAGTGGGAGGGGTGAAGAAGCCTCACCTTTACATGCCTGGTACTGTGGCACTGCGTGAAATGAGACGTTATCAGAAGTCCATTGAACTTCTGATTCATAAACTCCCATTTCAACGTCTGGTGCAGGAGATTGCTCAGGACTTCAAAACAGATCTGCGCTTCCAGAGTGCAACTATTGGTGCTTTGCAGGAGGTAAGTGAGGCCTATCTGGTGGGCCTTTTTGAAGACACCAAACTGTGTGCTATCCATGCTAATCGTCTAACAATTATGCCAAAAGACATCCAGCTAGCATGCCGCATACCTGGAGAGCATACTTAAGAATCCACTATGATGGGAAACATTTCATTCTTTAAAAAAAAAAAAAATCGGGCGGTAGTACAGTGGGTTATGCGCACGTGGCGCAAAGCGCAAGGACCCGCAGCGTAAGAATCAAGGTTCGAGCACGCGGCTCCCCCACCTGCAGGGAAATCGCTTCACAGGCGGTGAAGTAGGTCTGCAGGTGTTTATCTTTCTCTCCCCCTCTCTGTCTTCCCCTTCTCTCTCCATTTCTCTCTGTCCTATCCAACAAAGACATCAATAACAACAACAATAATAACTACAACAATAAAACAACAAGGGCAACAACAAAAGGGAATAAATAAATATTTTTTTAAAAACTCTTCTTGTTATTGGTAGTTATTGGTAGATTTTTTTTTTTCCCCATGGAAGTCAAAGGTATCTAAGTATGTAATTGCAAGTGGGAAACAGGACAGAAATCAGGTATTGGCAGTTTTTCCATTTTCATTTGTATGTGGATTTTTAAAATAGATGCGGGGACATATAAAGCATTACTGCAAGTCAAAATATTTCAGTGAACACAAGTTTCAGCAGTTCAACTTTATAATAATTATAAATAAACCTGTTAAATTTTTTTGGACAATGCCAGCATTTGGATTTTTCTAAAACAAGTAAATTTTGTATTGATGGCAACTAAATGATGTTTGTAGCACTTTTATCATACAGCAGACTCTGTCCACTAACTATACTTTTTTTTTTTTTTTAACATGGAACACTTTTTTAGTATTATTATTTTTCCTTTTGTCGCCCTTGTTTTGTTGCTGTAGTCATTATTGTTGTTGCTGATGTCATCATTCTTGGATAGGAAAGAGAGAAATGGAGAGAGGAGGAGAAGACAGAGAGGGGGAGAGATAGACACCTGCAGACCTGCTTCACTGCCTGTGAAGCGACTCCCCTATAGGTGGGGAGCCAGGGGCTTGAACACGATTCTTTACACTGGTCCTTGCGCTTTGTGCCACATGTGCTTAACCCGCTGCACTACTGCCCAACTCCCTTCACTGTGCTTTTCTGAGCTGTCCTACATGCAAAGTATATGTTTTTAATGGTGTCGTCTTCTGTGCCGTTCCTGTAAGTTAAAATACATTAAACTATAAAAAAAAAAAGCATTGGGCTCTCAAGCATGAGGTCCTTAGTTCAATCCCTAGCAGCACAGAGTAATGCCTAGTTCCTTCTTTCTTTCTTCCTTCCTTCCTTTCTTTCTTTCTCTCTCTCTCTCTCTCCCTCTCTCTCTCTCTTCCCTATCTTATTCATGAATAAATAAATAAAATCTTAAAGAAAAAGAACTTCTAGGGACCATTGAAGCATTTCCATAAAATACGGGGAAAAGAAAACTATTAACAAAACAAAAATCTTAGTGATTTTACACATGCTATAATGAGAATTACCCAAGTCTTTTAACAGTATAATAACAAGCCTCTCAAGAACAAGACAAACTGGAAAGTCTTCATCTACAAAGAGTCGTATGACTGGAAATCATTCCTGTAGTTTGCATTCTCTGCATCATAAAGGCTGTCCAGAGAGATGAATTCTACCCCTATTCTTTGAATACATTAATTTAGGCAAAATACTTCCTACTTTTCCAATAAATCAAACAGTATAGATAGTACTAATACATACTTGCAGTGCATACTGAGACAATAAACATTTGAAGGAGGTATACTTTATTTTTATTTTTTCATAGACACATCATCCACTCATCTTTTTATTTTTAATTAAATTTTTTTGTCTCCAGGATTATTGCTGGGGATCGGTACCTGCACTTCAAATCCACTGCTCCTGGAGGCCGCTTTCTCCCATTTTGTTGCCCTTGTTGTTGTCATTATTATTGTTGCCATTGCTGTTGTTGTTGGATAGGACAGAGAAATCGAGAGATGAGGGGAGACAGAGAGGAGAAGAGAAAGACACCTGCAGACCTGCTTCACCGCCCGTGAAGTAACCCCTACCCCCAGCAGGTGGAGAGCTGGGGGCTCAAACCAGGATCCTTATGCGGGTTCCTGAGCTTCACCACATGCACTTAACCCACCGTGCTACCGCCCAGGCCCCTACTTTTTTTTCTTTATGGAGTAATAGTGTATTACAAGATTGTAAGATTATATATATAGTTCCACACTGCACCCACCATATCAAGGTTCTGTGTTTCCAGACTTGCACCTCCCAATGACAACAGATAACTACCACAGCCTTAGAAATAGTTTGTTTCCTTTTTTTAAAATTTTTTTTTGTATTTATTTATTCCCTTGTGTGTGCTTGTTGTTTTATTGTTGTAGTTATTGTTGTTGTTATTGATGTCATTGTTGTTGGATAGGACTGAGAGCAATGGAGAGAGGAGGGGAAGACAGAGAGGGGGAGAGAATGACAGATACCTGCAGACCTGCTTCACAGCCTGTGAAGTGACTCTCCTGCTTCACTTTTTGGTTTCTGCCTAAGATTAGCCCAACTGCTATACTGTGAAGACATGTGACCTGGTTAATGGTGTATCATTCTATGTAGGGAAAGGATTGGGAGGGGAATACAGATGACTAAGGCTATAGCAATAAAAATTCATCAGGTGGGAGTTGGGCAGTAGCACAGCGGGTTAAGCGCGCATGGCGCAAAGCGCAAGGACCAGCATAAGGATCCCTGTTCGAGCCCCCAACTCCCCAACTATAGGGGAGCCACCTCAGCCTTTATTCCTGATCCTTAGCTTCAGTTCACACCACTTTTTGCCACATCTATGGTTCCTCTAAAGACTACCAGCAAAATCAAGTCAATCCCCTTAGTTCAACTTCAATCAGATTTGGAGCACTATTCACATTCTATGTCTGTCTATACGCATTCTATGCATTATTTCAAATTATGTCAAGCAGTTGCACAAACACCACTCTATTTGTGTTCTTGTCTTGGGACCATGATCCATACTTCTTTCATATCCTAGAAACAGGGTATTAGAAACAGAATTGATCAAGTAATAATCAATCTGTTAGTAAATTATTCTTTTTTTTTTTTTTTTTTGCTTTTTCCTCCCTTTTGTTGCCCTTGTTTTATTGTTGTGGTAGTTATTATTACTGTTGTTGTTACTGATGTTGTTGTTGTTGGATAGGACAGAGAGAAATGAAGAGAGGAGGGGAAGACAGAGGGGGGAGAGAAAGATAGACACCTGCTTCACCACCTGTTAAGCGACTCCCCTGCAGGTGGTGAGCCGGGGGCTCGAACCAGGATCCTTATGCTGTTCCTTGTGCTTTAAAGGCACCACGTGTGCTTAACCCGCTGTGCTGCCACCCAACTCCCGTCAATTAAATATTCTTACTATACAATTGGTGTAAAGATATTAATCTATAGGGCCAGGATGTGATGCACCTGGTTAAGTACTCATAGTAAAGTGTGCAAGGACCCAAGTTCAAGCCCTGGTCCCCACCTGCAGGGGGAAAGCTTTGCCAATGGTGAAGCAGGGATGCAGGAGTCTCTGTCTCTCTCTCCCTATCTTCTTCTCCCCTCTCAATTTCTCTCTGTCTCTATCCAAAAAAAAATTTTTTTAAGATATTAATCCATGCTGAATTTACTACTTCTCAGAGAACAATTTAAAAATTCAAAGTTGAAAGGTACTTCTTTTTGTTTTGCCTCCAGTTTATCGTTGGTGCCTGCACTACAAATCCACTGCTCCTGGAGGCCATTTTTTCCCCATTTTGTTGCCCTTGTCATTGTATTTATTGTTACTGTTGTCACTGCTGTTGTTGAATAGGACAGAGAGAAATCGAGAGGAGGGGAAGACAGAGAGAGGGAGACAAAAATAAACACCTGCAGACCTGCTTCACCACTTGTGAAGCAATCTCCCTGCAGATGGGGAGCCGGAAGTTTGAATGGGGATCCTGACGCCAGTCCTTGCACTTGGCACCATGTGCGCTTAACCTGGTATGCCACCGCCAGGCCCCCTGAAAGGTGCTTCTTGAGAGCAGGCAGTGGTGCACCGGGTTAAGCACACACATTGCAGTGCACATGGTTGCAGGTTCAGGCTCCTGGCCACCTGCAGGGGGAAAGCTTCAGAAGTGGTGGAGCAGGGCTGCAGGTGTCTCTCTGTAACTCTTCCTCTCTGTTTCCCCCTCCCCTAGCAATCTATCTGTCTCTATCCAATAATAAATAAAAACATTTTTTAAAAAAAATGTTACAAAAATGTTGCTAGATAGGACAGAGAGAAATGGAGAGAGGAGGGGAAGACAGAGAGGAAGAGAAAAAGGCAGACATCTGCAGACCTGCTTCACCGCCTGTGAAACATGCCTCTTACAACATGAAAAATTCCTGAAAGAGCATATGATTAAGAATAAATAATTTTGGGAGTCTGGCGGTAGTAAAGCAAGTTAAATGTATGTGGCTCAAAGCATAAGAACCAGAATAAGGATCCCAGTTCGAGCCCCCGGCTCCCCACCTGCAGAGGAGTCGCTTCACAAGTGGTGAAGCAGATCTGCAGGTGTCCATCTTTCTCTCCCCCTCTCTGCCTTCCTCTCCTCTCTCCATTTCTCTCTGTCCTATCCAACAATGACAACAACAATAATAATAATAACTACAACAATAAAACAGCAAGGGCAACAAAAAAGGGAATAAATAGTTTTTTAAAAAAAGAATAAAATAAAATGGGGGTAGATAGCATAATGGTTATGTAAATAGACTCTCTGCCTGAGGCTCCACAGTCCCAGGCTCAATAAGTAGCTGCAACACCATAAACCAGAGCTGAGCAGTGAGTGCTCTGGTTAAAAAAAAAAAAAAATTTAAAAAAAGGAATTTTAAGGAGCCAGGCAGTGGTGGACCTGGTTGTGTGCTCACATGACAGAGACAAGGATCTGGTTCAAGCCCCCATCCCCACCTGCAAGGGGGAAGCTTCACAAATGGTGAAAATTGTGCTGCAGGTATCTCTCTCTCTCTCTCTAGCTCCCCCTTCCTTCTCAATTTGTCTTGTGTCTATCCAAAAAGAAATAAAAATGAAATCTTAAAGAATTTTAGAAACCAAGACCTTGGGGCTGAGTTCTAGTTTTAACACTTTCTAAGTATATGTGTTTGGATGGTTGTATTTAGCCTCTGTGTACCTCAGTTTTATCTATGGGGGAAAAAAACCTCGACCTCAGTAAAGCTGACATAAGGATCATATGAAAAAGTAAAGCACTTAGCGTAATGACTGTCACATGAAATACTCAATAAATAATTCAGCAAATATTGAGCTAGTAATAGAAATATATGCTAGACAAAGTACTTAATGTACATTAGTCCATTTCTCTAGTTCTCTTTATTTTTTCCTTATTTTTTTATTTTTTATAACTATCTATTCCTTTTTGTTGTTCTCATTTTTTATTGTTGTAGTTATTCTTGTCATTGTTGCTAGATAGGACAGAGAGAAATGGAGAGAGGAGGGGAAGACAGAGAGGAAGAGAAAAAGGCAGACACCTGCAGACCTGCTTCACCACCTGTGAAGCGACTCCCCTGCAGGTGGGGAGCCGGGGGCTGGAACCGGGATCCTTGTGCTTTGCACCACCTGCACTTAACCCACTGCACTACCACCCAGCTCCCTATTTTTTTTTCTTTTTCCCCCTTCCTTCCTTTTCTTTCTTTATATTGTTGTTTTGTCAGGGCTTTATGTGAGAATGTGAAAGAAGGGAGGGGGTGGGGGAGGGAATGAAGGAGGAAGAGGGGAAGAGGGAGAGGGAGGAAAATAGCACCAAGATTTCCTCCAGTGGGGTGTGGGGCAAGTTCAAGTCTAGGGTTAGCATGACAAGGCAGACTGCTTTCTGTAAACAAGCATGACTTTAAGAATGTCTTTTTTTTTAATTCCCTTTTGTTGCCCTTGTTGTTTTATTGTTGTAGTTATTATTGTTGTTGTCGTTGTTGGATAGGACAGAGAGAAATGGAGAGAGGGAGGGGAAGACAGAAAAGGGGAGAGAAAGATAGACACCTGCAGACCTGCTTCACCGCCTGTGAAGCGACTCCCCTGTAGGTGGGGAGCCGGGGTTCGAACTGGGATCCTTATGCCGGTCCTTGTGCTTTGCGCCACCTGCGCTTAACCCGCTGCGCTACAGCCCGACTCCCAATAATGTCTTTAAAAAAAAAAAAACTCACTGTTTTTCTTTTTTAAATTTTTTAAATTTATTGTCCCTGTTTTTTATTGTTGTAGTTATTGATGTCACTGTTGTTGGAAAGGACAGAGAGAAATGGAGAGAGGAGGGGAAGACAGAGAGGGGGAGAGAAAGACACCTGCAGACCTGCTTCGCCTGTAAAGGGACTCCCTCCCATGCAGGTGGGGAGCCGAGGGCTCCAACCGGGATCCTTCTGCGGGTCCTTTCGCTTTGCGCCACATGCGCTTAACCCACTGAGCTACCACCCAACTACCACCCAGTAATGTCTTATTGTTGGTGATTCTTTCAGACAACAGGCTCCTCTCAATAGTAATATTCAGCAGCTGCAGAAATTCACTTCTTTTCCAACACAATTCTCAAGATAATTATTGAGGACATGACTCAACTGAATCTCACAGGAATCTCTCCAAACACCTTAAGCTATTTTCTAAACAACAAATTTTATAATTAGTGACCTAAATAAGTAAAATGGGCCAACAAAATAGCTCACACGGATAGCACACCTAGTTTGTCATGCCCACAACCCAGATTTGATTAAGCCTTGTCCCAATAGCACTAAGAGAAGGATGGGTGCTGAGGTGTTTTTCCCTCTCTTCTGTCTTTCTGTCCGAAAAAGTCAGCCTGGAGTGGTCAATGCCCCAATGATGATGAGAACGACAAAAGCAAAGTTAAAATCTAAAAGCAAAAACAAGTCCTTTATCTTACGACTTTCTACAGACATTACAGATCCAGTTTCCTAAATGACTTCACTGATACTTGAAAAGTTCACATTCCCTACCATGACTGGAGGGTGGGGGTGGCGGTGACTGGATAGTGAGTTTTAGGTAGAGGTGACATAAATCTCCAGAACATATATTTGTCCTTGAAAGGTCTTTAAAAAAGAAAAGAGGGGCGAATCAGGCGGTAGCCAGTGGGTTAAGCGCACGTGGTGCGAAGCACAAGGACTGGCTTAAGAATCTCAGTTGGTAGAATCTGTTCCCCACCTGCACAGGAGTCTCTTCACAAGCAGTGAAGCAGGTCTGCAGGTGTCTATCTTTCTCTCCCGCTCTGTCTACCCCTCCTCTCTCCATTTCTCTCTGTCTTATCCAACAATGATGACATCAATAACAACAACGATAATAACTACTACAATAAAACAAGGGCAACAAAAGGGAATAAATAAATATTTAAAAAATAATAAATAAAATGTTTTAAAATAAATAAATAATAAATACTATAAAAGTAAAAAAATAGTTAAGTATCCCAGAATAACTATTTCCCACATAAAACTTTGTTTTAAGAAGTAATATGAAAAACATCATCTCTTGATATCATTTGACTCTTTTTAATCTTGCCTGTTGTCACCACAAAGCCCTTTGTGTATTAACTAAATATAAAAACTTACTCTACACTAGTCCCTAGAGGTTCTAATCACTAACAACAGATTAGAAACATGAAAAACTTATCCTCAACTAAGTATGGCATCATCACTCTTCTGATTTCACTAGTGCCTCTTTTTACAACTAAAGTTTTGAATCTTCAATGAAAATTTTTCTTTTCCATCAATATATGAATGTTACACACAAGAAAACTAAAATCTAAAACTTTTGTTATTAGCAACAAAATAAGAGACTATACCTAAGAAATAATCCAGTCTGAGCAATTTTTCCTGGATGATTCAAATATGGGGCCAGGTGGTGACACACACATTACCATGTGGCAAGCTGGGTTCAAGCCCCTGTTCCCCAGCTACAGGGGGGAATGCTGGACAAGCAGTGAAGCAGGTCTGCAGTCTTTCTTTCTCCCTCTCTAACTCCCCACTCAATTTCTCTCTGTCCTATCAAATAAATAGGGGGGGAAGGGGGGTATAGCATAATGGTTATGCAAAGAGACTTTCATGCCTGATGCTCTTAAGCCCCAGGTTCAATCCCCCACACCACCATAAGCCAGAGCTGAGCAGTGCTGGTTAAAAAAAAAAAAAAAAAAGAGGGGGAAAAAAAAGGCAAAAATATCCACCAGGAACAGTGGATTTATTGTGTTGGCACTGAGCTCCAGTGATAACCATGGTGGCAATAAAATGAAAATAAACAGGAAAAAAAATAATAATTTCCATATATAAAAATAAAGATTCTCAGATGCCTGCCAAAGAAAGAGCTCAGCAGTAAAATGTGTGTGTACCTTGCATACACAGGCCCTGGGTCTGATCCACAGTAACACAGTAAAATATTTTTAGATGCCGAATATATTCCAAGTATTACTATTAGTAACAATTCACATTACTATTTCTCTCTTTCCTAATCAAATAATAATAATAATAATAATATCCTCCCAGAGCAGTAGATTCGTAGTGTAGGCATTGAGCCCCAGCTATTACCCTGGAAGCTATATTATTATGAAACAAACTCAACATTTTATTTGGATCCCCCAATTTCCTTATTCTGTTCCAGGACCCCACCTCTATAAAATTTTACATATATATTTTTTCTTTTTCTTTTTTTTTTTTACCAGATCAGTTCAGTTTTGGTTTATGGTGGTTGGGGGGGGGGGGTTTGAACCTGGGACTTTGGAGCCTCAGGCATGAGAGTCCGTTTGCATAACCATTATGCTATCTACCCTCCGCCCATTTTTTTAATTTTCATTATCTTTATTTTTTGGAAAGAGACAGCCAGAAATCAAGAGGGAAGGGGGAGGACAGAGGGTAGATAGCATAATGGTTATGCAAAAGGATTCTCATGCCTGAGGCTCCAAAGTCCCAGGTTCAATTCCCCCCACTGCCAGAGCTGAATAGTGCTCTGGTAACAAAAAAAAAAAAAAAGAGAGAGAGAGAAAGGGGGGATAATGAGGTAGAGAGACAGAGAGACACATGCAGCCCTGCTTCACCACTCAAGAAGCCTTCCCCCTGCAGGACTATAACATGCCCTCAACCAGGTACACCACCACCCAGCCCCTTACTTATTTATTTTTACCCCTTATTTATTTTTAAAGATTTTTTTATTTACTTACTTATGTGAAGAGGATGAGGGAAAAACCAGAGCGTCACTCAGGCTTACATGATGCCAGGGATGAACTGGGGAGCTCAGGTTTGAGCATCCAGTGCTTTATCCAATGTGCCACCTCCAGGGCAGCCAATAATAATAATAATAATAACAACAACAATAATAATAATGCCTCCAGAGTTATTGCTGGGGCTCAGTAAGTGCCTGCACTACAAATCCACTGCTCCTGGAGACTATTTTTTCCCACTTTTGTTGCCCTTTTGTTGTTTATCATTGTTGTTATTGTTGTAGTGTTGGATAGGACGGAAATGGAGAGAGGAGGGGAAGACAGAGAGGAGAAGAGAAAGATAGACACCTGCAGACCAGCTTCACCTTCTGTGAAGCGACCCCCCCCCTGCAGGTGGGCAGCGGGGTCTTGAACCAGGATCTTTACGCCGGTCCTTACACTTTGCACCATGTGCGTTTAACCCGCTGTGATACTGTCCGGGTTATTATTATTATTATTATTATTATTATTATTTTAATTGCCACCAGGATTATCACTGGAACTCGGGGGCTGCACAATGAATCCACCACTCCTGGGGGCCATGTTTTCCCTTTTTGTTTTTCTATTTGAGAGAAATTGAGAGAGGAGGGGGAATAGACAAAAAGACATCTGTAATACTTGCTTCACTTCTCGTGAAGCTTCCCCTCTGTAGGTGGGGAGCAAGGGCTCGAACCCAGGTCCCTGTGATAGTAAAGTGTGTACTTAACCCAGTGTGCCACCACCTGCCCCCCATATATTTAATCATCATGTCTCTTTAAGCTCCTCTGGACTTTTTTTTTTAAGAATTTATTTATTGACTGATGAGAAAGATAGGCAGAGAGAGAAATAACCAGACATCACTCTGGTACATGTGCTGCCGGGTAATGAACTTGGGACCTCATGGTTGAGAATCCACTGCTTTATCCACTATACCACTTCCCGGACCACTGGACTAACAATTTCAATATTTTGCTAGTCTCTGATAGACAGTCAATAATTTCGAGGAGTACTTGTCAGGCATGTGTAGAATGTCCCTGATGTTGGGAATCTCCAGTATTTTGCTCTTGATTAATTAGACCTGGTAGTGGATTTGGCGGAGGGGGGAAGCAGAGGTAAGGTACTATTCATTCTCACATCACATTAACAATACTGTCAACAGGGGGTGAGTGGAGGCGCACTTGGTTGAGTGCACATATTACAATGGGCAAGGACCCAAGTTCAAGCCCCCAGCTCCCACCTGCACGGCGGAAAGTTTTGTGAGTGGTGAAGCAGAGCTACAGATGTCTCTCTTTCTCTCTCACTCTCTGTCTCCCCCTACTCTCACGATTTCTGGCTGTCTCTATTCAATAAATAAAGATAATAAAAAATTTAAAAAGGGGGTCGGGTGGTAGCGCAGCAGGTTAAGCACACATAAGCACGAAGTGCAAGGACCAGCTTAGAGATCTGGGTTCGAACTACCGGCTCCCCACCTGTGGGGGGTTGCTTCACAAGTGGCAAAGCAGGTCTGCAGGTGTTGATCTTTCTATCCCCATCTTATCCTCTTCTCTCGATTTCTCTCTGTCCTATCCAACAACAGCAATGGCAACAATAACAGTAACAAGGACAACAAAATGGGAAAAAATAGCCTTCAGGAGCAGTGTATTCATAAATGCAGGCAATGAGCCCCAGCGATAACCCTGGAGGCAAAATGAAATAAAATAAGATACTGGGGCCAGGTGGTGACTCACTTGGTTGCACATTACAGTATGCAAGGAGGGGCTGGGTGGTGGGGCACATGGTTGAGTGCACATGTTAAAATATGCAAGGACTTAGGTTTGAGCCTCTAGTCCCCAACTGCAGGGGGAAAACTTCACGAGCAGTGAAGCAGTGTTGCAGATGTCCCTCTTTCTATCTCCCCCTCCCTTCTCAATTTCTCTCTAGTCTATCCAATAAATGACTAGATAAATATTAAAACAGAAAAAAATGCTAGATGACTAATGATAAACTAAGTACTTTTTGCTAGATTACTCCACTGTAAAGAGAAGAGAGAGAGACGCCTGCAGCACTGCTTTACCACTTGAAGCTTCCCCATTGCAGGTGGGGAATTGGGGACTTGGACCACCTGAGCATCTTTTTAATACTCACATATCACAATTGCATGACACCTAATGAAATTTTTCCTATTTTAGGGTTGGGAGTAAGGCCAGGGAACTGTATGTTGAAAAAGTTCTCCAACACACCCCCTTCATTCTGATAGAAACCTCAAATTAGGAAAGGAAAATCTAACAGTTCAGAGATAGCTCAGCCCCTGCTGTGGATGAGATCCAAAGCTAGAACTCCACAGATGGTGCCAGGAACACTCCATGACGGTGCAGCGCTGTGATGTCTCTCCCTTTCCATCTCTGTTCATCTATCTTAAAAGAAAGAAAAAGGAAGGAGAAAAGTTTGCCAGAAGCAGTGAAATCACATATGCATGAAGTCTCAGTGTGCCCTCATCAAAAAAAGAAAAAAAGAAAAAGAAAAAGAAAAGAAAAAGAAAGGGGAGAGATACAGAGAAGATATACAAATAGTTTAATAAGTACATGTAAAGATGTTCGACAGGGCAAGGGCAGATAGTATAATGATGCTGCAAAGAGACTCTCAAAGCCTGAAGCTCCGAAGTTCTAGGTTCAACCCCCTGCAGTGCTCTAGTAAAAAATAAATTAAAGATGCTCCAATGAGGGGCAGGGTGCTGGCGCACCTGGTTAAGTGCACATTACAGTGCTCAAGGACTCAGGTTCAAGCCCCGGGTCCCCACCTGCAGAGGGAAAGCTTTACAAGTGGTGAAGCAGGGCTTCAGGTGTCTCTCCCCTCTCCCTCTCTTATCTCCCCTACCCTCTTGATTTCTGCTGTCTCTATCCAATAAAGATACTAAAAAAATATTTTTAAAAGATGCTCCCATGTACATGAAAACTACTGGTGGCACAAATGGTAGAAAGCACGTGTTACAATTCACAAGAATCCGAGGGGCTGGCTGGTAGCACACCCAGTGATTTACACATGCTATAATGTGCAATGACCCAGGTTCAAGCCCCCAGTCTCACCTGCAGGGGGGAAGTTTTGTGAACAGTGAAGCAGTGCTACAGGTGTCCTCCTTCCTTCTATTTTTCTGACTGTATCTAATAAATAACTAAAATACTTTTAATTTTTTATTATTTTTATTTATTTCCTTTTGTTGCCCTTGTTTTATTGTTGTAGTTATTATTGTTGTTGTTATTGATGTTGTCGTTGCCGGATAGAACAGAGAAAAATGGAGAGAGGAGGGGAAGACAGAGGGGGGAGAGAAAGATAGACACCTGCTGACTTGCTTCACCGTTTGTGAAGCGACTCCCCCGCAGGTGGGAAGCTGGGGGCTCACACCCGGATCCTCACAGGGGTCCTTGTGCTTCACGCCATGTGTGCTTAACCCGCTGTGCTACCACCCAACTCCCAACTAAAATACATTTTTTCAATATTTATTTATTTTCCCTGTTGCCATTGTTGCTTTATTATTGTAGTTACTGTTGTTGTTATTGATGTCGTAGTTGGAAAGGACAGAGAAATGGAGAGAGGAGAAGAAGACAGAGAAGGGGAGAGAAAGATAGACACCTGCAGACCTGCTTCCCCGCTTGTGAAGCGGCTCCCCTGCAGATGGGGAGCCAGGGGCTCCGAACCAGGATCCTTATGCTGGTCCTTGCGCTTTGTGCCATGTGCGCTTAACCCGCTGCGCTACCGCCCAACTCCCCTAAAATACTTTTAAAAATTAAAAAACAAGGACCCAGGGAGTCTTTCTCTCTCCTCCTATCTTTCATATATATATGCTTTTTTTAAAAAAGAGAGAGAGAGAGAGAGACACCTACAGCATTACTCATCAAGCTCCCCCTCCCCTTATAGATGGAGACTTCGAGCATGAACCCAGGTCCTTGTGCACTGTAACATGTGAGCTCAACCAGCTTATACTACCACCCAGCCCCTCTCTCACTCTGATCTCTCTGTCTCTGTGCAAAAAAAAAAGTCATCCTGGAGTGGTGAGGTGAGCCACTGGTGATGACCAAAATTAGTAAGCCTTTTTAAATTTTTAAAAAGGGGGCCGGGTGAGGAGTCAGGCAGTAGTGCAGCTGGCTAAGCGCATATGGCACAAAGTACAAGGACCTGCCTAAGGATACCGGTTCAAGACCCCGGCTCCCCACGTGTAGAGCGGTTGATTCACAGGCAGTGAAGCAGGTCTGCAGGTGTCTATCTTTCTCTCCCTCTGTCGTCCCCTCATCTCTCTGTCCTATCTAACAATGATGACATCAATAACAACAATTATAACTACAACAACAAAAAACGAGGGCAACAAAAGGGAAAATAAATAAAATAAAATAAAACAAAAATTTAAAAAAGGGCTGGATGCTGGAGCACCTGGTTGAGCGCACATGTTACAGTGCACAAGGACCCAGGTTCGAGTCCCTGGTCCCCACCTGCAGGGTGAAAGCTTCACAAATGGTGAAGCAGTGCTGCAGGTGTCTATCTCTCTCCCTACCACCCTCTTTCCATCAATTTCTGGCTAACTCTACCCAATAAATAAATAAAAATTAAAAAATTAAAAATTAAATTTTTAAAAAGGAAAAAAAGTTTTATAAGCAACGTGAGTAAATAACCAAAGGACAAATATTGTGATTCCATTTTACATAAACTATCTGGACAGGTGCCCCAGTAAAGCCTGTCACTATCAATGGGGGTGCCTGGACCGCCAGTCTGGGTTATCATCCAAGATGTGGAGTCCATTAAGGAGCAGGCCAAGATGGTGTATCTGCTGGAGAGCCTGCAGCAAACACCCCCACCCATACTCATCCGTGCAGAGAATGCCAATGTGGGTGCCATCCACAAGCACCTGCTACTGAAGGGAGTGGAGGCCATGGCCATCCATGGGGCAAAGAAAGACCAGAAGGAATTAACCCACACCATCAGGACCTTTCGGGAAGGTGAGAAGGATGTAGCCATGGATGGAGTCTCCAAGGACCTGGACTTCCCTGCCACCCAGCATGTCATCAATTCTGACATGCCTGAGGATATCAAGCACTACAAGCATCACAACATCCACACTGGGTGCTCAGGAAACATGGGCATTGTCACCACCTTCATCAGCGAGTCAGTGCTGATGGACCTCAAAGCTCTGCTGATGGGGGCCAAGAAGATGATATCTGTGCTGCAAGAGCTGCACTGCAGGGACGAGTCCCTGCTGGACACTGGCAGAGAGTGTGACTGTGCCAGCAGGTCTCCAAATGTGATTAACAAACTTGAGACCATGCAGACCAAGCAGGTCAGCAACGTCAGCCGCTCCACGGACTCCTGAGCCACCTTCCAGCCTGCCCTCTCTCCAGGAAACCTCAGTCCCTGGAGCTCTGACCACTTCCCGACACACCAGCCTCCAGACAAGAAGTCCTCGCCCAGCTAGCCTAGGCTGGGCCAGGTCAAGCCTGGCTGCCTGATGCCTGCCCCCCAGAATACTATTTTTGCTTCCCTTTGTCCCTGCTGTCAACAAAAGCACATAACACACACACACAATCTAGACAGGCAAATCTGTAAGACAGAAAGTCAATGAGACATTATCAGAAGCCATGAAGTGAGGGAGCTGGAAGTTATTGATTACAGAGTTTCTACTTGGAGAAATTTAAACATGGGTGATGCTATACTACACTGTGAATATAACTAATGTCATGGAGTGTGCACATGAAAATGGCTTAAATGACACATATTATAATGGTTTTTATAATGGTTTCACATGAATTTAAAAAGTGAATGGTGGGGGGGTCAGGCAGTAGCACCGCGGGTTAAGCGTACATGGTGCAAAGCACAAGGACCAGCTTAAAGATCCTGGTTTGAGGCCCCAGCTCCACCTGTGTGCAGGTCTGCAGGTATCTATCTTCCTCTTCCTCCCCCCCCCTTCCATTCCCTTCTCAGTTTCTCTCTGTCCTATCCAACACCAATGACAATAATAGCAATCACAACAACAACGATAAAACAAGGGCAACAAAAGGGGGAAAATAGCCTCCGGAAGCAGTGGATTTGGGAGGCCCAGCGATAACCCTGGAAGCAAAAAAAAAAAAAGTGAACAGGGAAGGTATTTCGGTGCTATGGTATTGGATCTCACTCTCTGATATATATATATATATATATATATATATATATATATATATCACACAACAGGTTTATTGCTGGGGTTTGAACCCACTGCTCCTGGTGTTCTTATTTTTTTTAATATTTATTTATTATTTTATTTTGGATAAAAAACAGAGAAAACCGAGAGGGGAAGAGATAGAAAGATAAAGAGAGACTCCTGCAGAGGTGAGGGTAGATAGCATAATGGTTATGCAATGAGAATCTCATGCCTGAAGCTCCAAAATCCCAGGTACAATCCCCCACACCACCATAAACCACAGCTGAGCAATGCTCTGGTAAACAAAATAAAGAGAGAGGAGAGGGGGGCGAGGGGAGAAAGGAGAGAGGGAGAGGGGAGGGAGAAGAGAGAGAGAGGGAGAGAGAGAGAAAGAGGGAGAGAGAGAGGGAGAGATAGAGGGAGAGAGAGAAGGGAGAGAGAGAGAGAGACCTGCAGCACTGTTTCACCACTCATGAAGCTCACTCATGGTAGATAGGGGCTGGGGACTTGAACCTTGGTCCTTGAGCATGGTGACTATACACTCAACCAGATGCACCATTTCCTGGGATCAAAAATACTAAAGGAGGGGGCTGGGTGGTGGCGCACCTGGCTAAGCACACACATTACAGTGTGCAGGGACCCAGGTTCAAACCCCTATTGCCCACCTGCAGGGGGAAAGCTTCATAAGTGGTGAAGCAGGGCTGCGGGTGTCTCTCTCTCTCTCTCTCTCTCTCTCTCTCTCCCTCTCTCTCTCTCCCTCCCTCACTGCCTCTATCAAATAAATAAATAAAAATTTAAAAAAATACTAAGAGAAAAAAATCTAGAGGAAAAGCAATTTGGTACATCACAAAACAATTTAAGACCTCATCTCTACAAGCAGTTATCAACTGGGAAGACAAGGTAAATATATTTAACTGATACTTAACAACAATGTGATTAGGTCTGAAAATAAGTGGCATATCATCTGTAAAATTAACTAATTTTTTTTTTTTAGTATTTTATTATTTTTGAGAGAGAAAGACAGAAACACCAGAGCACTGCTCAGCTCTGGCTTATGGTGGTGCAGGGGATTGAACCTGGGATTTAGGAGCCTCAGCCATGAGTCTATTTGCATAACCACTATGCTATCTACCCCCACTAATTTATATCAACTTCACACCATACCTTTTATAGTTAGAATTGACTCATCAAAGATAATTTAATTTCGTCTCTTTTGCTTTTTAAAAATCTATGCACAAGATTTTTCCTTCAAGATTAACATGAGAGAACCAGAGCATCACTCTGGTACATTACATGCTGGGGATCAAACTTGCAACCTTGCTTTTAAGTCTAAGCACCCTAGCCATTGTACCACATTCTAGGCTGTCTTCTCTTTAATTGTTAATGAAGGTTGTTAATGAAAGAAAGCTGTCATCCTTGTGGTCTGGGAGGTGGTGCAGTAGATAAAGCAGTGGACTCTCAAGTATGGGGTCTTGAGTTCAGTCCCCGGCAGCATACGTACCAGAGTGATGTCTGGCTCTTTCTCTCTCCTCCTGTTTCTCATTAACAAATAAATAAAATCTTTAAAAAAGAAAAAAGAAAAAAAAAAGAGAGCTGTCATCCTTACGTGGAAGAAATCTTAAAAAAAAAATAAAATATATATATATATTAGTGAGAATGATAGGAGAGAAAGAACCAGACATCATCACCCTGGTACATGTGCTGTATCAGACCTCATGCTTGAGAGTCCAATGCTTTATCCACTATGCCATCTCCAGGATGACATGTGGAAGAAATCGTTTTCTTCCTTTTCATTCATACCAGTATCAATACCACCACCAGATAACCTGACATATCAGAATATATTTTGTAGAGATCGAAGAAGGTCGAATTTTTATGCAAAGGCCTAATGAGTTTGGTTCTGGGCCAGGGAGATAACATGGTGGTATTGAGCCAGACTTTACATGCCTGAGGCCCCTGAGGTCCCAGACACCACCATATGCCAGAGCTGAGCAGTGCTCTGGTTTCTCCCTTATGAAAATAAACATACCTTAAAAAAAAAAAAAAAAAGGACAGACTCTCTTCAGATGGAAGGAGGAACTCACCACCAGATCATATGTTGCAGACTGAAGGTCCCAATTCTTCCCTAGAAATAGTATCACAATGTATCACCATGGCTTCATTACTGACAAAGTTACTCTGATGTCTAGTCTTTGGACTTGATAAATGGGGATGTCAGAGAAGCAGATTCTGGACAGGGCTGGCAGGATTAGATTTACATTTTTCTAGTTCTGCCCTTGTCACATGACAAAAATTTCCCCAGAGATGTTAACTTTCTTTCTGTTCTGTGCCCACGAAGTGGAACAGAGTAGATACTTATTAAGCATGCCACTATGATTTTGTGGTTTCTGGTTATAATGCAGTAAAATTTGGTCAAGTCATATCTAAGCAAATATATCAAGACTGTTGGATCATTGAAAAAGTAATGACACATTTTTGCACAGAAAAACATAGAAAATACATGACTTTTATGACAATCCAGTATATGAAGCAATTATTCTCCAACTTGCCTGAGCAAGTTTTAGGTTTTAAGTATTAAGAACTACAAGTGATCCTACTGCAGTGTCACATTTTTAGAAACTCTGAAATTCGTGGTGGGGGTTGACAGCATAATGGTTCTACAAAGAGATTCTCAAGTCTGTGGCTCTGAAGTCCCAGGTTCAATCCCCTGCACCACCATAAACCAGAGCTGATCAGTACTCTGGTTTTTAAAAAAAAAAGTGGGGAGGGGGTTGTGGGACTGAGTGGTGGTGTACTGGTTTACTGCATATGTTACAATGTGCAAGGACCTGGGTTCAAGCCTCTGTTCCACCTTCAGGGGGAAAGCTTCACAAGGTGAAGCAGTATTACAGGTGTCTCTCTGTCTCTCTCCCTATCTCCCCCTCCCCTCTCAATTTCTCTGTATCTAATAAACAGTTTTAAAAAATATTAATTTAAAAACAATGTGCAAGGACCCTAGTTGGAGACCCTAGTTTCCACCTGCAGGGGGAAAGCTTTTCGAATAATGAAGCAGGTCTCTCTCCCTCTTCCCTCTTGGTTTTTTGTTGTTGTTATTGTTTTTTAAGATTTTATTTATGAGAAAGATAGGAGGAGAAAGAACAAGAACAAGACATCGGGGAGTCCGGCTGTAGCGCAGCGGGTTAAGCGCAGGTGGCGCAAAGCACAAGGATCGGCATAAGGGTCCCGGTTCGAACCCCGGCTCCCCACCTGCAGGGGAGTCGCTTCACAGGCAGTTGAAGCAGGTCTGCAGGTGTCTATCTTTCTCTCCTCCTCTCTGTCTTCCCCTCCTCTCTGCATTTCTCTCTGTCCTATCCAACAACGACAACAACAATAATAACTACAACAATAAAAAAAAAAACAAGGGCAACAAAAGGGAATAAATAAATAAAATAAATATTAAAAAAAAAAAAAGAACAAGACATCACTCTGGCACATGTCCTGCCAGGGACTGGACTCAGGACCTCATACTTGAGAGTCCAAAGCTTTATCACTGCGTCATCTCCCGAATCACCCCTCTCAGTTTCTAGCTGTCTCTATCCAAGAAATAAAATTTTTTAAAAAAATCACTAAATTTGTATTTCTTTAATAATATCACTGCCTAAGAACACTAACTGCAGGGCCTGGTGGTGGCGCACCCGCTTGAGCGCACATGCTATATAATATGCAAGGACCAAGGTTTGATCCATCCCCACCAGCAGGGGGAAAGCTTTGCAAGTGGTGAAGAGTGTTGCTGATGTCTTTCTGTGTCTCTCTGTCTCTATCACCACCTGCCCTCTCGATTTCTGGCTGTCTCTATTTAATAAATACATATAGTTAGAAAAGAACACTAACTGAAAGGTAAATCTTTCTTTAGGTAATATACGTGTTCCTGAAAAGATGCTTTATCTAAAACACTGAAATCTAGTTAAATGAATTTTTCAAAAGCAGAAAGAATCAGCTGGCAAGGGTAATAATTATGACATGATGTAGGTCCCTTGGTTTCTACAGAATGTCCTAGAGAACTCTCCAGTTGTGCATCACAACAATGAGACCACTGAAAATGCCATGGGATCCCAGGCCACCAATGATGAAAAGGAGCACAGAGGGCAAGAAATGTGACTGAAAGATAAAGTAGGTAAGCCCGCATTGAGATGCACTGTGGAGATAGATCTATACCAATTACAACCTAAGGAAGCCTGGCAACTTTTCTTTAAAAGGGGGGGCAGGTGGTGGTGCACCTGTTAGAGCACATGTATTACAGTGTGCAAGGGCCTGGGTTCCATCCCCTGGTCCCCACCTGCAAAAGTAAGCTTCACAAGCCATGGAGCAGTGCTGCAGATGTCTCTATTTCCTTCACTATCTTTCCCTGTTAAATTAATAAAAATATATATTAACAACAAAACTAAAAGAATAGCTACCAGCACAAAGCAAGCAGTCAACCAATATTAGTTATTACTGTTATTGTTACAAATCTGAAATCCATCCTCACAAATTTTGGCATCTGGTACTATGAATACTAAAGAAAAAAAGCAAACCTTTAAATAGCAACTCTTTTAACCCACCCTTTTTAATGTTTAACTTATCAAATAAAAATTAAACCTCTAAAGTCAGTATCTTTCCCTTGCCTTTATTAGTTTCAGTCACAAAATGGCAAGTCTATCACCATTAAGAATCTACATTCTGAGGTGGGAGAGACTGCATAATGGTTATGCAAACAGACTCATGCCAGAAGTTCTGAGGTCCCAGATTCAATCCCCTGCACCACCATAAACCAAAACTGAGTGATACTCTGATAAAAAAAAATAAGTAAATAAATAAAAACATCTACATTCTATTAATATAAAGGCTAGCAATCACAAAGATATTGACGAGTCTATGCTGAGTCTGCTTTAAGAATGGCTTAATAGGGGGGCCAGTTGGTGGCTCACCTGGTTGAGCGCACATATTACAATACGCAAGCACCCAGCTTTGAGTGCCTTGTCCCCACCTGCAGGGGGAAAGCTTGCGAGAGGTGAAGCAGTGCTGCAGGTATCTGTCTGACTGTCTCCTTCTCTATCACCCTCTTCCCTCTTGATTTCTGGCTCTCTCTATCCAATAAATAAAGATTTTTTTTTTAATGGCTTAATTTCGTGGTCTGGGAGGTGGTGCAGTAGATAAAGCATCGGACTCTCAAGCATGAGGTCCTGAGTTCAATCCCCAGCAGCACATGTACCAGACTGATGTCTGGTTCTTTCTCTCCCCCTATCTTTCTCATAAATAAATAAATAAATTCTTAAAAAAAAAAAAAAGAATGGCTTCATTTTATTTACCCTCTTCATATTTTACAGAAATCACATGGCTCACACCTATAAAAATTAACACAGCTACTACAATATTTTAAAAACTAGAGAAAAATCATTTTATCTCAAAAAGAACTGATGATAAAAATATGAAAATATAAGTTTCAAAATACATTCAAGGGGCCAGGTGGTTGTACACCTGGTTGAACACACTTGTTACAATGCGCAAGGACCCAGGTTTGAGCCCCCAGCCCACCCCTGCAGGGGGAAAGCTTTGCGAGTGGTGAAGCAAAGCTACAGTTGTCTGTCTCTCTGCCTCTCTACCTCCCCATTCCCACTTGATTTCTGGCTGTCTCTAACCAACAAATAAATAAAAACAATTTTTAAAAATTTTTAAAAATACATTCACTTCATAAGTTCAAATATGGGCTGGGGAGACCGCATAATGGTTAAGCAAAAGCCTTTCAAGTCTGAGGCTCTGAGGTCCTAGGTTCAATCCCCAGCCCCACCATAAGCCAGAACTGAGCAGTGTTCTGGTCTCTCTCTGTCTTTCCCTCTGTATTTACACTTTCTCATTAAAATAATAAACTGAATAAAATATTTTTAAAAAAAACATAAGTTCAGATATCTGAGCACATGGTCTGGGAGGTGGTGCAATGGATAAAGCATTGGACTCTCAAGCATGAGGTTCTAAGTTCGATCCCCAGAAGCACATGTACCAGAGTGATATGTGGTTGTCTCTCTCTCTCCTCCTAGCTTTCTAATAAATAAAAAATCGTTTAAAAAAATTTTTTTTTAAATCGTTAAAAAAAATCTGAGCATAACTACCTAGATTCATCACAAGATAATAAAATATTAACCAACAATATCAAAAGGAGACTTCTAAACTCCCAGTATTTCACTAGTGCAGACTTTTTAAATGGAAATAAGCAATCCCTGTCACTAGCGCAGTAATGACAATTTTATTAAAGTCACGCACATACGAATTAAAAACTGGAAAGCGGTCATTCATGTTGTCTTTTATTTATCTTTACAAGCGTCATCTATTCGACCATCCCAAACCAAACGCAGGAGGCACATGTACCATTCATCAACAAGTTTTCCTCCAAGTCAATCACCAAAAGAATACTTGGGGAAAAAAAATCCTTGCAAAAGGCACCTGAGGCGCTGTTTAGAGGCCTGCCAACTAGAAAGAAGAGCTCTGCCGGCAAAGGTGACTGCCGCGTGCTCCCCCCGCTTCACGCTCCCCTACCATGGCCGCGAACTTCAGGACTCTGAGCTCCCGCAAGTACGCTGCGGGTCAGCGCTGTCTCGGTGACAGGAAAGCCCACACAAGCCGGGTCTCTACAGGCAAAGTGACCGAGGAGACTTCTAGACCCAACAGGAATCCCCACAGCGCACACAATGCGAAAGCCCAAACTGAAAAAAGAGGCTACACTGTTGCTAAAAAATAAAACAAAACAAAATAAAAATTTACAAGAAAGCAACACTAACATCCCACGATGGGGCCGATGACCCGCCTCCCGTGTGGCAAGAGCCTCCGCATTCTGGCTCCCTCAACCTGCGTTCGATTCATTCGGGGACACGTCTCAAGAATGAAAGTAACATGGGTCCCCCGTGCCCTACCGGAATCTCAGCACTCGGCTGTCCGGGCGTGGGGGTCGCAGCTGACGCCCTTCTACACCGCGAAGCCGGCGGCGTCCGTCTAGGAACACAGACACCTATCTGCGCGGCCCTGCGTGCCGAGATCTCGCCACAGACGCTGCTCGCCACTGATTAGGTTATTATTTTTAATCCTTGCATTACCTCACAGCTAAAAATGTCAAGATACCACACCCAAGATGTCTTGCCCCTAGCCCAGGAAGGGGTGGGGTGGGGCGCAGAGACAGAACCGGGAATCTGGAGACACACACACACGCCCCCACCCCCCCCGTGGCTCTCCCGTGAGGAGGGGGAGCGGCGCGGAGGCCGGGCGGCGGCTCGCCTCGAGGCCCGGTGGGAGGGGGGATCCCCGGCTCCGGGCGATCGCGGGGCGAGCACAGGTCGCGGCCTCCGGCGCCCCCCCCCCCAACGCCCCGCGCCCCCGGGCTACTCACCGGCCGCAGCGCCGAGCAGCAGGCCGGCCCACAGGAGCCAGGGCAGCCTCCGGGGCCGCGGAGGCGAGGGAGTCATCCCGGGGCGGTCGAGACGCGGGGAGCCCTGCAAAGTCAACACGGGCGGGCGGACGGACGGGCGGACAGACGCAGGGACCCCGCCGCAGAGCTTCCCTTCACTCCTCGCCCTCGCGGCCCGCGGGCTTCGCTCGCCTGCGACCGGCTGCCTCGGCCCCCAGAGCTGGAGGCATGTCCGTGGGGAGACGCGGGGAAGACGGCACTGAGAGGGTGAGGGGAGGCCGAGGAGCGAGCCCCGCAGAGTTATTTCCCTCGTAGCTTCACGATATCAAAAAAATATCCCGGTCTGGGAGCAAACATATCCAGGGCGCGCTGGGTGGAGAACCGGGGCTCGCGGCAGTGGGGGCCGGGAGCCGAAGGCGAGAATCACGGCGCGTTCCCCGCCGCCCGGGAGGGCGAAGCCGGGCGGGCGGCGGCGGGAGGCCCGGGGCGCATCGCCGGGGGGATCCGGGCGGGCGGCTTCCTCGGCAAGTTTCGCTTCGCTGCCTCCTTCACTCGGATCCCGACGACCGCGGACGCGTCTCCCCGACAGGATCGGGCACGGCGGCCGCCTCCATGGACGAGCCCGCCGGCCTGCGAGCGAGGGCCGGGCGCACCGGGCGCGGGGGAGGGGAGGCCGGGCCGGACCGGGGCGCGGCGAGACGGCCGCACAGGAGAGGCGGCCGCCCCCGCCGGCAGCGCGCCCTCCGCCTCTGGCTCCCGCTCCTCGCTCGCCCGCCCGTCCGCTCGCTCTCTCGCCGCCGCCGCTCAGCGTCTCCCGCGCAGCGTTTCGCCGCGGGCGCCTCGTCTCCTTCCCTCAGTGGCTCCGGGGAGCTCGTCACAGTCCCCTGAAGAAGCAGCAGCCACGGCCGCCGCCGCCGCCGCCGCCTGGCTCTCCCGCAGCTCTGGGCTCCGGGCGGAGCTCGGGCGTCCGGGCCGCAGAGGGCGGGGGGCGGCGGGAGGGCGGATGTCGGCAGCCGAGGAGGAGGGGGTGGGGTGGGGTGGGGTGGTCTGCAGAGAGGCGGAGAGACACCCGGCGGCCCTCTCTGAGGAGCGCTTCCAGCGGCTGCGAGCAAACCAGACACAAAGGGGGGAGTCGCCGCAGCTGCCAGTCTGCGGCGCTCCCGGTCACCGGAGTCGCCCCGCCCCCGCCGCCTACTCCCCCGCCTCCCCCTCCGTCGCCGGCCCTTCCCGGCCCTGTCTGTCTCCGGCCTGTGGTGCAGCGCGGGCGGCGGTGGCGGCGGGACCAGAAACGCACTGCGCCTGCGCGCTCGCGGCCCCGCCCGCCCCGCCCCTTGCTCCCTGGCGGCCCTCGCTCGGCAGCCGCGTCTCCGAAGGCTGGACTGAAGGGCCCGCGGCCGGCAGTGGCCCCTCCACACACTCCGCGTTCACTGCGTGCTGGGGGTGCGTGTGCGCCCGGCTGCCGCCTCATCTTTTGTTTGTCCGGCAAGCTCCTCGGAGCCCCAGCCGCCCCCTCCCCCCGGGACTCGGATGTGAAGTCCCCAGGGACGGAGCGGCCGGGGACTGCCGCCCTGGCTTCTGGCGGCCGGAGTGGCCTTTCCCAGAACCGGAAACCCGGGCCCGCTCGCCATTCCCGCAGCGGCCGCTGACAAAAGCCGGGACGTGGAGAAGACCAGCCCTCCACTGCGATGCGGCCGCTCGCATCTGCCGGCGTCTGGGCTTTCCTCGAGCACCCGGCCCCGTCGCCCTTCCTAGCTGAAGGGAAAAGGAGCCGGAGCGGAACTTGCCCGCGTCTCCGCTGCGGGGGCGGCGCGGTGCGGGGCCGGCGCCTGGGGATCGGGAAAGGGCGTGAACTTGACTCCCCGAATCCGAGCGCGGGCGCTTCACAGCCGGCTGCGGGGCCAGCTCCGCTTGGTGGCAGCTTGCTGGGGGGAGTGCGAGGAGGTGACGTGCGCGGCGCCATGATAGGAAGGAAGTCGGGGCGGGGGTCGGCGCGGGGCTCCCGCAGCCTCTGCACCGACTCTGCCCCCTCGCTCACTCCCCCTTTATCTCTCTCTTTCTCTCTATTTTTTAAATTATTTTATTTTTTTACTAGAGCACTGCTCAGATCTAGCTTATGGTGATGCAAGGGATTGAACCTGGAACTTCGGAGCCTCAGGCATAAGAGTCTTTTTGCAGAACCGTCATGCCATCTATGTGAACTTGGTGGAAATCAATCCCCGCATTGTTTGAACTTGCTGTGAGCGAGCTCAGGGTATCTACTGCCACTAGGATGGCGGGGTGTGTTCACACTCTCTCAGTGAAAATACTTTTATACTCTTTTACCCCTTCCGGCAGAGGAGATTTTTCTGTATAGTAAAAATCCTTTTTTTTTTTTTTTTTTTTTTTTTTTTACCAGAGCACTGCTCAGCTCTGGTGTAGGGGATTGAGCCTGGGACTTGAGAGACTCAGGCATGAAAGTCTCTTTGCATAACCATTATGCTATACCCCTACCCAAAAAAAAAATTTTTTTTTAATAAATAGAGGGGGGAGACAACATAATGGTTATGCAAACAGACTCATGGCTGAGGCTTCTAAATCCCAGGTTCAATCCCCCGCACCACCATAAGCCAGAGCTGATATTTATCTGTGATATTTATCTATGATACTTATCTGCTATTTATCTACATCTCTCTCAAAAATAAAATAAGTAATAAAAAGAGGGAGGGGGCAGAGGACCTAGTGGGGTTATATGGAAAACTGGGAAATGTTATGCATGTACAAACTATTGTATTTACTGTTGAATGTAAAAGATTAATTCCCCAATAAAGAAATTTTAAAAAAAAATTAGGGGGGATTAGATAGCATAATGGTTATACAAAGAGTCTTTAATGCCTGAAGCACCAAAGTCCCAGGTTCAATCCCCACCACCACCATAAGCTAGAGCTGAGCAGTGCTCTGGTAAAATAAAATAATAAATACCACCAAAGTAAAAGACTCTGGGGTGGGGGGCAGGGTTCAGGTCCTGGAACAGGATGGTAGAGGAGGACCTAGTGGGGGTTGTATCGTTATGTGGAAATGTTATGCATGTACATTTTACTGTTGACTGTGAACCATTAATCCCCCAATAAAGAAATTAAAAATAAATAAAACTGCTGGGTGGTGGCGGCTCAGCAGATAGAACACAGGACCTCTTTGCATGTGTGAGGGCCCAGGATGGATGCACCCCTAACACTGGAGATGCTGCTGCAGTGCGCTCATCTCCCTCTCTCTCTCAAAATAAATCCTTTTTTTATTTTTTTAAATCCTTTTTTTTAATATTTATTTATTCCCTTTTGTTGCCCTTGTTGTTTTATTGTTGTAGTTATTGTTGTTCTTGATGTCGTCGTTGTTGGATAGGACAAGGAGAAAAGGAGAGAGGAGGGGAAGACAGAAAGGGGGAGAGAAAGACAGATACCTGCAGACCTGCTTTACTGCCTGTGAATCGACTCCCCTGCAGGTGGGGAGCTGGAAGCTCAAACCGGGATCCTTCTGCGATCCTTGCACTTTGCGTCAAGTGGGTTTAACCCACTGCCATACCACCCGACTTTTTTTTTTTTTTTTAGGAAAAAAAGTAGAACGAGCTTATGCTTTAACGTTCTGTCTCATTAGTATTAGTACACAGTATTGTGTTTTACTCAAGAGGCCTAAACTAAGAAACTGGTATTGCTTTACAGTTTGATTTTTGTCAACTTAAGTAAAATATCAACATGGGGGGCAGGAATTTTAATTTCGGAACTAGTGTTGGAACCTGCTGGAAGGAAAAGATTGAGTCAATGTAGGATATATTCACTGCTTTCCTCACCCATGTTGGGGACAGAGGAGAAATTCATTTCATGATGGAAGAAGTTTACATCCTATTTAATATTAACAAATCAAAATACTTGTCCTTGGTGGCACATAGTCCTAGGCAAAACACATGAATGTTTGGAACTTTGGGATGTCTCTTTCCAGATAGGAGGAAATGTAAATTGGGAGGCTAAGGGCTTATTAGCAGTCTATTGTTTGAGAGCACTTTCTGGTCTTTATGTCTGGGGCCTGGCAGTAAGTGGAATATTGAAATGGTTTCAATAGACCTCCCTAGGTCAGAACAAAAGAAACATTTATTCTCCTAAGACTGGAAAGTGTGATTTGTCATTCTCCCTGTTTTACCCAGCTTTATTACACACTTTTAAGTAATAAAGTCTAACACTTAGGTGTAGGGTAGATAGCATAATGTTTATGCAAGCACTCTCATGGCTGAAGCTCCAGAGTCCCAGATTCAATCCCCTGCACCACCATAAACCAGAGCTGAACAGTGGTCTGGTTAAAAAATTTAAAAAGTGGGGAGTTGGGTGGTAGCGCAAGGACCAACGTAAGGATTCTGGTTGGAGCCTGTGGCTCCCTACCTAAAGGGGGGTCGCTTCACAGACAGTGAAGCAGGTCTGCAGGTGTCTCTCTCTCCCCCTCTCTATCTTCCCCTTCTCTCTCCATTTCTCGCTGTCCTATCCAACAGCAACCATATCAATAATAACTACAACAACAACAAAAAAAAAAATCTAACACTCAAGAAAGAAGACTTTTAGCACATTAGAGGTGCAGAGACTATATTCATTGGTAGTTTATTGCTTTCTTTTCTCAAATTGGAGTCTCGAATCTTTCTTTAATTGTAATGCATTTAAGTAAAAAAAATCCTTAAAAAAATGCCATTACACATATTGTGAATGTGTAATAAATTATATAGAGGGAGTCAGGCAGTAGCGCAGCGGGTTAAGCGCAGGTGGTACAAGGACAGGCCTAAGGATACCCTTTCGAACCCCCAGCTCCCCATCTGCAAAGGAGTCGCTTCACAGGCAGTGAAGCAGGTCTGCAAGTGTCTTTCTCTCCCCCCTCTGTCTTCCCCTCCTCTCTCCATTTCTCGCTGTCCTATCCAACAACAACAACAGCAATAACTACAACAATAAAACAAGGGCAACAAAAGGGAATAAATAAATATAAAAAGAATTTTTTAAAGAAATTATATAGGAAAGGGCCCTAGGCGATACACATACAAATATATGCTATTGACTCAGTAGGAATTAGTAGAAATTAGGGAAATAAGGGTAGAGGTGGATAACATAATGGTTATGGAAAGAGCTGAGCAGTGCTCTGGTAACATAGAAAAAGGAAATTAGGCAAGGAATCCTTGTTTCTTTTTTGTTGCTTCTTGTAATATCTCAGTGACAATATGACTATTCCCTACAATGAGAAGGAAAATGGGGGGGTGGTGGCAGGCAGTAGCACACCTGGTTGAGGATACATGTCACCACGCCCAAGGACCCAGGTTCAAGCCCCCAGTACCCACCTGCAGGGAGGAAGCTTCACAAATGCTTCTCTGAGGGGGCCTGGCAGTAGAGCTGCGGGTTAAGCCATTGGCACAAAACACAAGGACTGGTGTAAAGATCCTGGTTTGAGCCTCTGGCTCACCACCTGTGGGGGGGGGGGTGCTTCACAAGCCATGAAGCAGATATGCAGGTGTCTAACTGTCTCTCCCCCCTGACCCCCCTCGTCTCCCCCTCCTCTCAATACCTCTCTGTCTATCCAACGACAGCAATACCAACAACAATAACACAAGGTCAACAAGAGGGAAAATAGCCTCGAGGAGAAGTGGATTGGTAGTGCAGGTACTAAACCCAGTGATAATCCTGGAGGGGGAAAAAAAGCTCTGGGGAGTGGGACATATTGCAGCGGGTTAAGCACACGCAGCGCAAAGCTCAAGGACCGGTGTAAGTATCCCGGTTGGAGCCCCCGGCTCCCCACCTACAGGAGCGTATCTTTCTCTCCCCCTCTCTGTCTTCCCCTCCTCTCTCCATTTCTCTCTGTCCTATCCAACAACAACGACATCAACAGCAACAACAATAATAACTACAACAATAAAACAACAAGGGCAACAAAAGGGAATAAATAAATATTAAAAAAAAAAAAAAAAGCTCTGTCTCTCGCCTTGCCTTTCCTCCCCTCTCAATTTCTCTCTGTCCTATCAAACATGAGAAAAACAAAATAAGTGGTCTGAGAGGTGCTGCAATGGATAACATGTTGGACTCTCAAGCATGTGGCCCTGAGTTCAATCTCTCTCTCTCTTCTCATTAATAAATAAAAACAGTAACTGCTGGGGCTGAGTGGTGGCACACCTGGTTGAGTGCACACATTACAGTGTACAAAAACCCAGGTTCAAGTCCCCCGGTCCCCACCTGCAGGGGGAGAGCTTTTCGAGTGGTGAAGCCAGGCTGCATGTGTCTCTGTCTCTCCCCCTCTCTCTTACCTCCCCTCTTAACTTTTGACTGTCTCTATCCAATAAATAAAGATACTAAAAAAAATTTTAAAAGTGTCTACTAACAAAAGATTTTAAAAATAAAATACAGGTAGCGCAGCGGGTTAAGTGCATGTGTCACAGTGCTAGGACCGGCGGAAGGATCCCGGTTAGAGCCTTCAACTCCGCACCTGTACGGGAGTCGCTTCACAAGCGGTGAAGCAGGTCTGCAGGTGTCTGTCTTTCTCTCCCCCTCTCTGTCTTCCCCTCCTCTCTCCATTTCTCTCTGTCTATCTAACAACAAAGACATCAATAACAACAACAACAATAACAATAATAACAACAAAAAAAAAAGGGCAACAGAACGGAAAATAAATATTAAAAAGTAAAATAAAATACAAGCTGAAACAAAAGGAAAGTCAGAAAAGAACTAGAATCTGCCAATCAGTCTGTCTGCTACAACGAAGCGGATAATACAAGTCAAGGGAGAGGACAAAGGATTGGTTAGGCAGTTAACGTTTCACATCTGTTAGTGCTAACTAACATAGAAAAAGTTGTAACAAACATCTCAGCCATTTATTGAAACATTTGCTTCTTATACATGTTACATGTTTACAGATTTTGAAGTTTTGAGATTTGCATACTGGAGTTTATTAGGCTATTGTGCAGTGCACTAAAACACAAAACCTGAACAGAAGATGAACTACAACATAGTTGCAACTAAGACTTCAAGTCAGTTCTTTATTTTTTAATAGTTTTTTTTTAATATTTATTTATTCCCTTTTGTTACCCTTGTTGTTTTATTGTTGTAGTTATTATTGTTGACACCTGCAGACCTGCTTCACCTCTTGTGAAGCAACCTCCACCCCTACAGATAGGGACCTGGGGGCTCAAACCTGGGTCCTTAAGCCGGTCCTTGCGTTTAAATCGCTGCGCTACCGCTCGACTCCAAGTCAGTCCTGCCTGAACTCCTAAACTTGTATTCCTATTAGTGTCCTAAATTAAGGCAAATTGTGAGGTTTTTGTGTTTTTTTAATATTTATTTATTCTCTTATGTTGCCCTTGTTGTTTTATTGTTGTAGTTATTGTTATCATGATTGGATAGGACAGAGAGAAATGGAGAGAGGAGGGGAGGTAGAGATGGGGAGAGAAAAACAGACACCTGCAGAAGTGCTTCACCACTTGTGAAGCAACTCCGCTGCAGGTGGGGAGCCAGGGGCTCGAACCCAGACCCATCCTTGGGCTTTGCACCACGTGCGCTTAACCCGATGTGCTACTGCCCGACACCCAAATTGTGAGGTTTTTATACACCCACAATAACCAAGGATTCACACCCACCCACAGGGAATGTGGGTGATTCCTGAATGAGAGGGCTCAGAAATAAGACCCACTTGAGAACTATCAGCCATCAATATCTCTATCGATTGGAGAAGGAAGTACTTTAGTCTTTTTTTTTTAATGCTTATTAGATAGATACAAAGAGACATCGGGAGGGGAGGTGGGAAATGAAAGGATAGAGACACTTGGCAACACTGCTTCACTGCTTCTGAGGCTTCCCCGTGCATATGGGGACTGGGGACTTAAACTCGGGTCCTTGGTCATTGTCTACCAGGTGTGCCACTGCCTGACCCAAACTTCAGTCTTAAAACAGAGCTGAGCAACTCTACTCATTATTGTCAATGAAGTGCCCAGACTAAGAAGAAATTCACTAAGATACATGTTTTCAGTAGAATCAAGAAATGTTCCCCAATAAAGAAATTAAAAAAAAAAAGAAAAAAGAAATGTAATTACTAGTGTTGCAATGGAATCTTTAGTATTACTCGAGCCATTCAAGCACAGTCAGGGGCAATAGGTACCACTTCCACTCACTTAAAAAAAAGGGGGGCGGGGAGTCGGGCGGTAGCATAGTGGGTTAAGCTCACATGGCGCGAAGCATAAGGACCTGCTTATTGCATATAGATCCCGGTTTGAGGCCTCCCCTCCCCCCACCTACAGAGGAGTTGCTTCATAGGCGGTGAAGCAGGTCTGGAGGTGTCTTTCTCTCCCCCTCTCTGTCTTGCCCTCCTCTGGATTTCTCTCTGTCCTATCCAACGACAACAACAACAATAATAATGACCACAACAATGATAAAAGAACAAGGGCAGCAAAAGGGGGGCGGGGAAATGGTCTCCAGGAGGGAGTTGGGCGGTAGCGCAGCGCCTTAAGCGCACTTGGCGCAAAGTGCAATGACCCGCCTAAGGATCCAGATTTGAGCCCCGGCTCCCCACCTACAGGGGAGTCCCTTTACAAGCAGTGAAGTAAGTCTGCAGGTGCCTATCTTTCTCTTCCCTCCTCTCTCCATTTCTTTCTGTCCTATCCAAGAACGCCGACATCAATTATAACTACAACAATAAAACAAGGACAACAAAAGGGAATAAATAAGTAAATACTTTTAAAAAAGAAAGAAATGGTCTCCAGGAGCAGTGGATTCGTGGTGCAAGCACCAAGCCCTGGCAATAACCCTACAGGCAAAAAACAAACAAAAAAAAAGTAAAGAAAATAAAGCTAGAGAGACAGCATAATCATTATACAAAAGACTTTGATGTCTGAGCCTCAGAAGTCCCAGGTTCAATCCCTTGCACCCACACAGACTGGAGCTGGGCAGTGTTCTGGTATATGTATGCCCCCCACCCAGGGTGAGGGGTAGATAGCATAATGATTATGCAAAGAGACTCTCAGGCCTGAGATTCCAAAGTCCAAATCTCCTGCACCATCACCATAAGCCAGAGCTGAGCAGTGCTCTGGTGAATCAAACAAACAAAACCAAACAAACAAAAAAAACCCAGCACACCCAGTTTGGCATACATGGTACTAAATGCAAGGACCCATGCAAAAATCGAGCCCCCCACTCCCCACCTGCAGCAGGGTCACCTCACAAGCGGTGAAGCATGTCTGTAGGTGTCTTTCTCTCTCACTCTCTCCCCCTCCTCTCTCAATTTTTCTCTATCCTATCCAATGGAAAAAAAAAAAAAAAAGATTGCCAGGAGCAATGGATTTGTAACGCTGGCACCAAATCCCAGCAATAACCCTGGAGGTAAAAAAAAAAAAAAAAAAAAGAGAAAGAGAGAGAGAATATATATGAAAAGTAAATGAGTCTTTAAAAAGTCATTTTGAGTTTATAAAATAAAAACATCACATTTTAAGTCTACATATGCAATGGTTTTAAAGTAAGGAAATTACAGATTAAGAAAGAAGAGAGTAAATTTTGGAGTAGTAACATGTTTTTCAGGGACCTGAAATTGTACTTATCTCATATAGGGTGAAAGTTGTGAGAATGGGTATTACAGTAGCTTCAGCTGTTTTTGAAAGTATTTGTATAATTCTGCAAACAGATATATCTAGTGCACTTATTTGGAGGTCAGTCTGAAAGGCCAGATAAATATTTATCAAAAATTAGAATGTAAGGTCATGAGACAGTTTTGTTTTCTAACTTTAGTGCATTTCAAATACTTTAGTGCATCAGCTTTAGCATGTGGGACATTAGGAATGTGTTTAATAACTGGAAAAGTATTAAAAACCTATCAAGCCCTAATAGAATGGGCAGTAAGAAAAGACATTCATAATGATTTTTTCTTTCTAATCTTCAAGGCATGAATAAGTTTATGCAGAATCAGTTGTGTTTGTCAGGTTTTGTGTCTTTAATTAGGTGACTTTTAATTTCAGTGACTATTGAGTATTTTCTGGGTATGTGGCAGCCTATGCTACATGAACAATAAAATCTTGCCCTCTGCTACAATGTGAATGGAACTGGAGGGGATTGTGCTGAGTGAGATAACTCAGAAGGAAAAAGACAAATACCAGATGGTCTCACTTGTATGGAGTATATAAAGAAGCAAAGCAAGGGAACAAAAAAATCAAATGGGGCTGGGGGTAGATAGCATAATGGTTATGCAAAGAAACTCTCATGCCTGAGGCTCTGAAGTCCCAGGTTCAATCCCCTGTACCACCATAAGCAGAGATGAGCAGTGCTCTGGTGTTTCTCACTGTGTCTTTCTCTCTCTGCATCTCTCTAAAAAATAAAAATAAATAACCACAATGAGGCTACAACAACAAGGGCAACAAAAGGGGGGAAAATGGCCTCCAGGAGCGGTGGATTCATGGTGCAGGCACCTAGCCCAGCAATGACCCTGAAGGAAAAAAAATAAAAATAAAAATAAATAAATAAATAAAATACTTTTTAAAAAATACAAAACAATCAAATGAAAACTAACCCTTAGGTTCTGAGTGCAAAACTGAGATCACCACAAGGAGTTGGGGGGGGGGGAGGCATGGAGTAGGGAGGGTTTAGGATGGAGGATGGGGATTTAAAATGTGGAGTTGGTTCAATAGCCTTTGGTAGAGGACTGCTGTTATTTGATAGTGTGTGTGGTATAGTAACATACATCATGAAGAAATGTGAAATTGTCCCTCTAAGACATCCAGCCTTGTAAAATAATATTAACATATTTTTAAATAAATGAAAATAAAAGTAGTAGACATTGTTGGGTCTATTTTATTTTATTTTATTTGCCTCCAGGGTTATCATTGGGGCTTGGTGCCTGCACTACAAATCCACTGCTCCTGGAAGCTATTTTTTTCTGATTTGGTTGCTCTTGTTGTGCTTGTTGTGGTTGTTATCCTTATCATAGCTGTTGTTGTTGGGTAGGCCGGTCCTTGCGCTTTGTGCCACCTGCGCCTAACCCACTGTGCTACCATCCAACTCCCATTTTTATTTTATTTTTAAGAGATTTATTTTATGGGAGTCGGGCGGTAGCGCAGCAGGTTAAGTGCAGGTGATGCAAAAGCTCAGGAATCGGTGTAAGGATCTGGGTTCAAACCCCCCAGCTCCCCAACTGCAGGGGAGTTACTCCACAAGCATTGAAGCAGGTCTTCAGGTGTCAATGTTTCTCTCCCTCTCTCTGTCTTCTCCTCTCTCCATTTCTCTCTGTCCTATACAACAACAACATCAATAATAACTACAACAATAAAACAAGGGCAACAAAAGGGAATAAATAAAGAGATATTAAAAATATTTTAAAAGGGGAGTCAGGCGGTAGCACAGCGGGTTAAGTGCACATGGCGCAAAGCGCAAAGACCGGCTATGGATCCCGGTTCAAGCCCCTTGCTCCCCACCTATAGGGGCATCGCTTCACAGGAGGTGAAGCAGGTCTGTAGGTGTCTATCTTTCTCTCCCTCTCTCTGTCTTCCCCTCCTCTCTCCATTTCTCTCTGTCCTATCCAACAACGACGACAACAATAATAACTACAACAATAAAACAACTAGGGCAACAAAAGGGAATAAATAAATGTTAAATAAAAATATATATTTTAAAAGGAGAGATTTATTTTATTATTACATATGAGAGAGAGTTTCATATATGAGCTTGTGTGTATGTGTAGGAGAGAGGAATGGGGAAGGGAGAGAAGTCAGATTATCACTCTGGTACATGCAATACTGAGGATCAAACCAGGAAACCAGAAACCTCAGGCATGAAAGTGTGATTCTCTACCAGTGGAGCCATCTCCCTAGCTGCATAAGTAGCTTTATTAATTTTATTAATAATTTTTTAAAGAATTTATTTATTTATTCATGAGAAAAATAGGAGGAGAGAAAGAACCAGTTATCACTCTGGTACATGTGCTGCCGGGGATTGAACTCAGGACCTCATGGTTGATAATCCAATGCTTTATCCACTGCGCCACCTCCCGGACCACATTAGCTTTGTTTTATTTTATTTTATTTAATTAATTTATTTATTTACTTTGTTTCCAGGATTATTGCTGGGGCTCTGTGACCGCATCAAGAATCCACTGCTCCTGGAGGCTATTTTTTCCCCTTTTGTTGCCCTTGTTGTAGTTATTATTATTGCTGTTGATGTCACTGTTGGACAGGACAGTGAGAAATGGAGAGAGGAGGGGAGACAGAGGGGGAGAGAAAGATAGACACCTGCAGACCTGCTTCACCGCCTGTGAAGTGACTCCCTGCAGGTGAGAAGCTGGGAGCTCCAACCTGGATCCTTACACTGGTCCTTCCACTCTGTGCCACATGCGCTCAACCCGCTGTGCTACCACTGGACCCCCAGTAGCTTTGTTTTTTTATTTTATTTTATTTTATTTTTTCCTCCAGGGTTATTGCTGGGCTCAGTGCCTGCAACATGAATCCACCGCTCCTGGAGGCCATTTTTTCCCCCCTTTTGTTGCCCTTGTTGTTGTGGTTATTATTATTACCATTGTTGATGTTGTTTGTTGTTGGATAGGACAGAGAGAAATGGAGAGAGGAGAGGAAGACAGAGAGGGGGTGAGAAAGACAGACACCTGCAGACCTGCTTCACCGCCTGTGAAGCGACTCCCCTGCAGGAGGGGAGCCGGGGGCTTGAACCGGTATCCTTACGCCGGTCCCTGCGCTTTGCGCCACATGCGCTTATCCCACTGTGCCACCGCCCGACCCCCCTTCTTTTTCTTTCTATCTTTCTCTTTCTTTTTTCTTTTTGCCTCCAGGGTTATCGCTGGGGTTCAGGCCAGCACTACGAATCCATTACTCCTGGCAGCCATTATTTCCATTTTATTGGATAGGACAGAGAGAAATTGAGAGAGGAGGGGGAGACAGAGAGGGGAAGACAAAGTGAGGCACCTGAAGACCTGTTTTGCGGCTTCTGAAGTGTCCTCCCTGCAGGTAGGGAGGTGGGGGGGCTGGAACCAGATGCTTGCACATTTCCTTAGGCTCAGTACTACTGCACTTACTGGGTGCACCACTACTCAGCCCCCTTGTTACATTTTCTTTCTCTTTTTCTCTTCCCCTCTTTTTCTAAATTGCAATAAAATAAAATAAAAGTCACATCTATAAGGAGAAAATAAGTTGTTTTTTTTTTTTTTCCTCCAGGGTTATTGCTGGGCTCGATGCCTGCACCATGAATCCACCGCTCCTGGAGGCCATTTTCCCCCCTTTTGTTGCCCTTGTTGTTGTGGTTATTATTATTACCATTGTTGATGTTGTTTGTTGTTGGGTAGGACAGAGAGAAATGGAGAGAGGAGAGGAAGACAGAGAGGGGGCGAGAAAGACAGACACCTGCAGACCTGCTTTACCGCCTGTGAAGCGACTCCCCTGCAGGTGGGGAGCCGGGGGCTTGAACTGGGATCCTTATGCCAGTCCTTGCGCTTTGCACTACGTGCGCTTAACCCACTGCGCCACCGCCCGACCCCCCGAGAAAATAAGTTTTATTTTCAAAGTAAAAATGAAGCTATCCCGGAGAAGGCCAGCATAACAAATTCACTTGGATAATGACTATGTTACCACATGCATGACTCAGATTTGAACCTGGCCCTCACCACACTGGAGAAAGCTTCAGTACTGTGATCTCTTTTACTCTTTCTCTGTCTCTTTGACTCTGTGTCTCTATATGTAGTTGAAAAGGTCATCCTGGAAAATAAAGCCCTGGCAGTGCCAATAAATTTTATTTATTCATTTATTTATTTACACCTTCAGGGTTACCGCTGGGGCTCAGTGCCTGCACTACAAATTCACTGCTCCTGGCAGCCATCTTTTTTCCATTGTTGTTGTTGCGGCTGCTGTTGTTGTTCAATAGGACAGAGAGAAATTGAGAGGCATGGGGGAAGAAAGAGAGAGAATGATAGACACCTGCAGACCTGCTTCACCAGGTTCAGTCCCCTGGTTCCCACCTGCAGAGAAAAAGCATCACAAGTGGTGAAGCAGGACTGTAGATGTCTCTCTCTCTATTTCTTCCTCCCCTCTCAATTTCTCTTTGTCTCTGTCCAATAATAGAAACATTTTTTGATTTTTTATATTTATTTATATTTATTCTCCCCTTTTTGTTGCCCTTTATTTTTTTTTTTGGCTAAAGAAAACTTTAATTTACCTAAATAGGATCAGTTAATTCTTATGTGTTTATTTTATTTCTTTTTTTTCTTTTTAATATTTTTTATTTATTTATTTATTTATTTAAGAAAGGGTTAATTAACAAAACCATAGGGTATGAGGGGTACAACTCCACACATTTCCCACCGCCCAATCTCAATATCCCACCCCCTCCCCCGATAGCTTTCCCATTCTCTATCCCTCTGGGAGCATGGACCCAGGGTCATTGTGTGTTGCAGAAGGTAGAAGGTCTGGCTTCTGTAATTGCTTCCCCGCTGAACATGGGCGTTGACTGGTCGGTCCATACTCCCAGTCTGCCTCTCTTTTTCCCTAGTAGGGTGGGTCTCTGGGGAAACTGAGCTCCAGGACATATTGGTGGGGTCTTCAGTCCAGGGAAGTCTGGCCGGCATCCTGATGACACCTGGAACCTGGTGACTGAAAAGAGAGTTAACATACAAAGCCAAACAAATTGTTGAGCAATCATGGACCCAAAGCTTGGAAAAGTGGAGAGGAAGTATTAGGGAGGTACTCACTGCAAACTCTAGTATACTTCTGCTTTCTTACTTTGGTGCCATACTCCAAACTCAGTCAATTTCTGCTTTGCGTTTCTACTTTTTTTTTTTTTTTTTACATGCATAACATTCCCCAGATTCCCATTTAACAATACAACCCCCACTATTTCATTCATCATTTTTCATGGACCTGTATTCTCCCCACCCACCCACCCACCCCAGAGTCTTTTACTTTGGTGTAATACTCCAATTCCATTTCAGGTTCCACTTGTGTTTTCTTTTCTAATCTTGTTTTTCAACTTCGGCCTGAGAGTGATATCATCCCGTATTCATCCTTCTGTTTCTGACTTATTTCACTCAACATGATTTTTTCAAGGTCCATCCAAGATTGGCTGAAAACGGTGAAGTCACCATTTTTTACAGCTGAGTAGTATTCCATTGTGTATATATACCACAACTTGCTCAGCCACTCATCTGTTGTTGGACACCTGGGTTGCTTCCAGGTTTTGGCTATTACAAATTGTGCTGCCAAGAATATATGTGTACACAGATCTTTTTGGATGGATGTGTTGGGTTCCTTAGGATATATCCCCAGGAGGGGAATTGCAGGGTCATAGGGTAGGTCCATTTCTAGCCTTCTGAGAGTTCTCCAGACTGTTCTCCACAGAGGTTGGACCCATTGACATTCCCACCAGCAGTGCAGGAGGGTTCCTTTGACCCCACACCCTCTCCAGCATTTGCTGCTGTTACCTTTTCTGATGTGTGACATTCTCACAGGAGTGAAGTGATATCTGGTGTTGGAAACAATGGGTTGAAACATGCAGAAGAATGAAACTGAATCACTGTATTTCACCAAATACAAAAGTAAATTCCAAGTGGATCAAGGACTTGGATGTTAGACCAGAAACTATCAGATACTTAGAGGAAAATATTGGCAGAACTTTTTTCCGCATAAATTTTAAAGACATTTTCAATGAAACGAATCCAATTACAAAGAAGACTAAGGCAAGTATAAACCTATGGAACTACATCAAATTAAAAAGCTTCTTCACAGCAAAAGAAACCACTACCCAAATCAAGAGACCCCTCACAGAATGGGAGAAGATTTTTACATGCCGTACATCAGATAAGAGTTTAATAACCAACATATATAAAGAGCTTGCCAGACTCAACAACAAGACAACAAATAACCCCATCCAAAAATGGGGGGAGGACTTGGACAGAATATTCACCACAGAAGAGATCCAAAAGGCCGAGAAACACATGAAAAAAATGCTCCAAGTCTCTGATTGTCAGAGAAATGCAAATCAAGACAACAATGAGATATCACTTCACTCCTGTGAGAATGTTGCCCTTGTTTTTATATTGTTGTTGTACTTATTATTGTTGTTATTGATGTCCTCATTGTTAGATAGGACAGAGAGAAATGGAGAGAGGAGGGGAAGACAGAGGGGGAGAGAAAGACACCTGAAGACCTGCCTCATCGCCTGTGAATCGACTCCCCTGTAGGTGGGGAGCCAGAGGCTTGAACCGGGATCCTTACGCTGCTTCCTTGCGCTTTGCACCACCTGCATTTAACCTGCTGCGCTACTGCCCGACTCCCAGGATTTTTTAAATATTTATTTTTTTATTTTCCCTTTTGTTGCCCTTTTTTTTTTTTTACTGTTGTTGTAGTTATTATTATTGTTATTGATGTCGTCGTTGTTAGAACAGAGAGAAATGGAGAGCGGAAGGGAAGACAGAAAGGAGGAGAGAAAGATAGACACCTACAGACCTGCTTCACCGCAACCAGAATCCTTAAGCGGTCCTTGTGCTTAGCACCATGTGCACTTAACCTGCTGTGCTACCGCCCAACTCCCAACGCCTGGCATTCTATGTACCAGAATGATTCTCTGGTTCTCTTTCTCTTCCTTTCCTCCTCCTCTTTCATTAATACATAAGTTATTGTTTTTTTTAAATAAATTTTATTTGCTTTTATTTGTCTTCTCTTTCTACATTTCCCTAAAGGTAATACCCCCTATCCATTACAAACATTTAGCAATAGAATAGTGGAGGTGGGGTGGATAGCTTAATGGTTATGCAAAGAGACTCTCAACCTAGAGCTGAGCAGTGTTCTGGTTAAAAAATAATAATAAGTGATTTGGGAGGTGGTACAGTGGATAAAGCATCGGACTCTCAAGCATGAAGTCCTGAGTTCAGTCCCCAGCACCACATGTACCAGAGTGATGTCTGGGAGGAGAGAGAGAAAGAACCAGACAACACTGGCACATGTACTGCCAGGGACTGAATTCAGGACTTCATGCTCAAGAGTCCAGTACTTTAGCCATTGAGCCATCTCCCGGACCACTAGAGACAGAGATACCTGTAACCCTACTTCATTCCTGAAGCTTTCCCCCTGCAAATGGGGACCAGGGGTTTGAACCCGGGTCCTTGCACAATGTAATGTGGGTGCTTAACCAGGTGCACCACTGCCTGGCCCCCTCACCTTTATCTTTCTTTCTTAATTTATTTTTTAATTTACTTATTTTTTTTAAATTTACTTATTCCCTTTTGTTGCCCTTGTTGTTTTATTGTTGTAGTTATTATTGTTGTTGGATAGGACAGAGAGAAATGGAGGGAGGAGGGGAAGACAGAGAGGGCCAGAGAAAGATAGACACCTGCAGACCTGCTTCACCGCCTGTGAAGCGACTCCCCTGCAGGTGGGGAGCCGGGGGCTCCAACCAGGATCCTTATGCAGGTGCTTGCGCTTTGCGCCACGTGCTTAACCTGCTGTGCTACCGCCGGACTCCCCACCTTTATCTTTCTTTACTACGCCTTAGAGTCAAAACAGAATGAATCACTAATAAAACAAATGACAAAAAACAAAAACAGCAACAACAAAACACCTCGGTGTGTGAGGCAAGGATCAAACTCGGGATTTCTTTACTTTTTTAAAAAGAGTTTATTTATTTATTCATGAGAAATGATAGAAGAGAGAGAAAGAACCAGACATCACTCTGGTACACGTGCTACTGGGAATTGAACTTGGGACCTCATGTTTGAGAGTCCACAGCGTTATCCACTGTACCACCTCCCAGATCACAAACTCGGGATTTCATGAGCTTGAGAATCCAGTATTTTGCGGGGTCAGGCGGTAGCAAACCGGGTTGAGCGAACACAGGGAGAGCGAGGACAAGTGGAAGAATCCTGATTTGAGTCTCCCATGAAGCTGGTCTGCAGGTGTCTTATCTTTCTCTCTCCCTATTTCTCCATCTCTCTCAATTTCTCTCTGTCCTATTCAATAAAAAATGGCCACAGCATTTAATCAAGAATTAGGCCTACTGAAGAAAAAAAAAAGCTACAGGAGCAGTGGATTTGTAGTGTAGGCACCCAGCCCCAGTGATAATGCACCACTTCCTGGATTGCATACTGAACTTTTTTTTTTTTTAAAGAATTTATTTATTTATTTATTGATTGATTTATGAGAAAGATAGGAAATAACCAGCTATCACTCTGGTACATGTGCTGACGGGGATCGAACTCGGGACCTTATGGTTGAGAATCCAATGCTTTATCCACTGCGCCACCTCCCAGACCACTTGAACTACTTTTATGTTGTTTAATATATTGGATCTTCCCCCAATTACCTTCTTTCTAAAAAAAATAAATAAATCAGGAATCGAGTGGTAGAGCAGCGGGTTAAGCGCATGTGGGGCGAAGCGCAAGGACCAGCATAAGGATCTGGGTTCGAGCACCGGCTCCCCATCTGCGGGAGAATCCCTTCACAGGCTGTGAAGTAGGTCTGCAGGTGTTTTATCTTTCTCTCCCCCTCTTTGACCCAATTATTTCTTACATGTTGTTCCTTATACCTTTAAGACTTTTTCTGTGGGGCCTGGTGCTGGTGAACCTGGATGAACGCACATGTTATTATGCACAAGGACCTGGGTTTGAGACCCCAGTACCCTCCTACATGGGGAAGCAGTGCTGTAGGCTTCTTTCCTTTTCTCTTCCTCCCTATCTCCCCTTATTCTCTCGATTTCTGGCTGTCTCTACCCAATAAAGAGTTTCTTTTTTAATTGTTAAAGCATTTCTAAAAATAAATAAATAACATGGGCAGAGGTAGATAGCATAATGGCTATGGAAAGTGACTCTCATGCCTGAGGCTCCCACATTCTAGGTTCAATACTCCACATCACCAGAAGCCAGAGCTGAGCAGTGCTCTGGTAAAATCAATAAATTAATAGTGGTCCGGGAAGTGGCACAGTGGATAAAGCATCAGACTCTCAAGCATGGGGTCCTGAGTTAAATACCCGGTTACACATGTACCAGAGTGATGTCTGGTTCTTTCTCTTTCTCCTCCTATCTTTCTCATTAATAAATAAATAAAATATTTATAAATAAATATATGCAGCAAGCAAGTAGAAATAACTAAAAAGATACCATAAAGTTCATAATGAAATAGTGTCTACTTAGACGTAGATACCCTCCTCACCTACTTCCTATTACAGTTCTCTCACTCACTCTGAAGCTAACCTTATCAAAGCAAGGACTACAAAAGCTGAATAAGGGCAAGAGACTGGCATACTTTAATGATGACTCTTTAGTCACTATCAGGCCACCCCATCAGCTGGGGCCCTAGTTAGGGAGTCCTGCTACCCGGGCTCAATCTCCAGAAATACCATAAACCAGATCTCTGGTTAAAATATTAAAATATATATTTTGGGGGGCTGAGTGGTGGCACAGCGGGTTAAGCACACATGTCACAAAACACAAGGACCAGTGTAAGCATCCCAGTTCGAGCCTCAGGTTCCCCACCTCAGGGGAGTCGCTTCATAGGTAGTGAAGCAGGTCTGCAGGTGTCTCTATCTTTCTCTCTCCCCTCCATTTTTCTTTGTCCCATCCAACAACGACAACAATAGCAACAACGACAAGCAACAAGGACAGCAAAAAGGGAAAAAACAGCCTCCAGGAGCAGTGGATTCATAGTGCAGGCACTGAGTCTAAGCGATAACCCTAAATATATATATATACATATATATTTAAAATATATAAAAATAAAATTCTCCAGTTCTCGGTTAACATTTATCTGCCTTGTCCTCTATGTTCCCGAGAGATTTGTTCCTGGTTCTGGTTTGAGAAGGAAGTATCATGAATATATTTAAATTGGTTTTTTCCTGTATATATATTTTTAACTTTATTTATATATTTATTTTAATTTTTTATATTTATTTATTTTCCCTTTTGTTGCCCTTGTTTTTTTATTGTTGTTGTATTTATTATTGTTGTTATTGATGTCGTCATTGTTAGATAAGACAGAGATAAATGGAGAGAGGAGGGGAAGACAAAGGGGTGAGAGAAAGATAGACACCTGCTTCACTGTCTGTGAAGGGAACAGGTGGGGAGCCGGGGCTCAAACCAGGATCCTTACACAGGTCCTTGCAGTTTGCACATCTATCTTTCTTTCTTTCTTGCCTCCATTGTTATTGCTGGGGCTCGGTGCCTACACTACAAATCCACTGCTCCTGGAGGCCATTATTTTTCCCCCTTTTGTTGCCCTTGTTGTTTTATCATTGTTGTGGTTACTACTATCATCGTTGTTGTTGCTGTCGTTGTTGTTGGATAGGACAGAGAGAAATGGAGAGAGAAGGAGAAGACAGAGAGGGGGAGAGAAAGATAAGACACCTGCAGACCTGCTTCACCACTTGTGAAGCTACTCCCCTGCAAGTGGGGAGCTGGGGGCTTAAACCAGAATCCTTACGCCGCTCCCTGTGCTTTGCACCACATGCGCTTAACCCACTGCGTTACCACCTGACTCCCAACTTTATTTTATTTGATAGAACAGAGAGAAATTTAGAGAGAAGGGTGGAAGAGGGGAAGAGAGACAGAAACACCTGCAGCTGCCCTGCTTCACTGATTATGAAGCTTTCCCCCTGCAGGTGGGGGGCTTGGAGGCTTGAACCCAAATCCTTATGCACTGTAATGTGTGCACTTAAACAGGTGTGCCTCTACCCAGTAAATAAAAATAAAAACAACAACTACAAAAACAGTTGTGTTGTTGAAAACCATGCCTGAAATCTTAAGTGCTTTAGAAAATACAAAGGATGGGAGTCAGGCGGTAGCGCAGCGGGTTATTTATTTATTTTCCTCTTTGTTGCCCTTGTTTAACATTGTTGCAGTTCTTCTTCTAGCGTTTGCCGTTGTTGCAGTTATTGATGTCGTCATTGTTGGATAGGACAGAGAGAAATGGAGAGAGGAAGGGAAGACAGAGGGGGAGAGAAAGACACCGGCAGACCTGCTTCACCTCCTGTGAAGCGACTCCCCTGCAGGTGGGGCGCTGGGGGCTTGAACCCATATCCTTCCGCTGGTCCTTGCACTTGGCGCCATGTGCGCTTAACCTGCTGCGCTACCGTCTGACTCCCTAAGAGATTTTTTTTTTTTTAAATCAAATAAGAGTGTTGATATCTAGTTCTTGCCCCTCCTACATTTTTCCCAGTTAATTTATCTTAAGTATTTCCTCATGTAGAGTGACAGCTCTTCAGTGACTGCATAATTGTCCATTTTGTGAACAGATCAGAACTTCTTCATTCAATCACCTTTAGAAAGAGACTTGATCTGCTTCTGACTTTCTAGTGAGCATCCTCGTTAAATACATATGGTTTCACTTACTAGAGTTTGTACTGAATTTTGGAAAAAGAATGCAACTAGGTCAAAATCTAGTATGCGCCTTGCTTAAAAAAACGTAACAGCATTTTGCCATTGAAAAATATTTGTACTAATTTACACTGCTATCAAAAGTGCCTTTTTCCTAACACTTTGAACAGCAGTGGGTGTTAATGAATTTTTAAAAGCTCTGGCAGTTGAATAAGTTGTTTTTTTTTTTTTTTTTTTGCCTCCAGTGTTATTGCTGGGGCTCGGTGCTTGTACCACGAATCCACTGCTCCTGGAGCCTATTTTTTCCGATTTTGTTGCCCTTGTTGTTATTTTAACTGTTGATGTTGGATAGGACACAGAGAAACTGAGAGAGATTGGGAAGACAGAGAGGAGGAGGGAAAGACACCTGCAGACCTACTTCACCGCTTGCTAAGTGACCCCGCTGCAGTGGGGCTGGTGGCTCAAACCCGCATCTTAAACCGGTCCTTGCGCTTTGCTCCATGTGCGCTTAGATGGCTGCGCTACCATCCAGCCCCCCCTCCCCCGCTCCCATTTTTTAAAATAGCTTGTTTTAGTCTTTTTTTTTTTTTTAAGATTTTATTTATTTATTAATGAGACAATAGGAGAGAGAAAGAACCAGACATCACTCGGCACATGTGCTGCAGGGGGTCAAAGTCAGAACCTAATGCTTGAGAGTCGAAAGCTGTATCACTGCGCCACCTCCTGGACCACAGTCTTTTTTTTTTTTTTTTTAAAGAATTTATTTATTCATGAGTAAGGAGGAGAGAAAGAACCAGACATCACTTTGGTACTTGTGCTGCCAGAGATTGAACTCAGGACCTAATGCTTGAGAGTACAGTGTTTTCTTTTCTTTCTTTCTTTTTTTTTTTTATTACCAGAGCACTGCTCAGCTCTGATATATTGTGGTTCAGGGGACTGAACCTGGGACTTTGGAGCCTCTGGCTTAGAGTCTCTTTGCATAACCATTATGCTATCTACCCCTGACCAATGTTTTTTTTTTATTAATTTTAATACTTATTTATTCCCTTCTGTTGCCCTTGTTGTCTCATTGTTGTAGTTATTATTGTTGTTATTGATGTCGTGTTGAATAGGACAGAGAGAAATGGAGAGGAGGGGAAGACACAGAGGGGAAAGACACCTGCAGACCGGATTCACTGCTTGTGAAGCGACGCCCCCTGCAGGAGGGGAGCTGGGGGCTCCAACCAGGATACTTACGCCAGTCCTTGCGCTTCGCGCCACCTATGCTAAACCCGCTGTGCTATCGCCCAGGCCCCTTTAAAAATTTTATTATTATTATTTTTTTACCAGAACACTGCTCAGCTCTGACTTATGGCGGCGTGGGGGATTGAACTTGAGACTTGAAAGCCTCAGGCATGAAAGTCTCTTTGCATAACCATTATGCTATACCCCCACCCTAAAAAAATTTTTATTGGGGGGGGTTGAGCGATAGCACTGTGGGTTAAGCACACATGGCACAAAGCACAAAGACCGGCCTAAGGACCCGGTGAAACAATGCTGCAGGTGTCTGTCTCTCCCTCTTATTTACGCCGCCCTTCTCAATTTCTGTCTCTATCTAAAATAAGTAGGTAAAGAATAAGGAGTAAACGCACGTGGAGCAAAACTCAAGGACCGGATTAGGATCCTGGTTCAAGCCCCCGGCTCCACACCTTCAGGGGAGTTGCTCCACAGGTGGTTAAGCAGGTCTGCAGGTGTGTCTCTTCCTATCTCCCCCTTCTCTCTCAATTTCTGTCTCTATCCAATAATAATAACAAAAACAAACAAACAAAAAAGAATAAGGAGGAGCAAGGGTAGACGGCATAATGGTTATGCAGACTCTCATGCTTAGGCTCCAGAGTCCCAGGTACAACCCCTGCGGCACCATACTCCAGCGCTGAGCAGTGCTCTGGTAAAAAAAAATAATAATGTGGTCTGGGAGGTGGATAAAGCGTTGGATTCTCAAGCATGAGGTCCTGAGTTCAATCCCTGGCAGCACAAGTACCAGGGTGATAGCTGGTTCTTTCTCCTTCTATTTTCATGAATAAATAAAACCTTTAAAAAATTAATAAAAAGAATAAGGGGGCAGAGGATAGATAGCATAATGGTTATGCAAACAGACTCTCATGCCTGAGGCTCCAAAGTCCCAGGTTCACTCCCCCACACCACCATAAGCCAGAGCTGAACAGTGCTCTCGTTAAAAATAAAATAAAAAGAATAAAGAGAACCTTGTCACATGCCACACCTACGTTAAGGCAGGCAGGCTGAGGAGTATGGTCTAGCTATGCCACAGAAATGAGAACAAGAGTCTGGTAACTTACTCCTGGCTGCCACAGGTTCCTGAGTCCCCTCACTGACTTCTCCCAGGAACACTTAACTCTTAGATCTTGATGGCTATTAGTATACAGACCCCTGCAAGCGTCAACCTGGCTTTGACCTAGCACGTTATGATTGGGCCCTCCTCAATCGCTATCGAACAGGCCATGGCCAGTGTGCCGCTATGTTCCATCGCTGGGGAGCCAGCGATGACCCGAACTACCCCTGTGGTTACAGACAATGACCCACATAGTCAACGACTGCCACCTCTCCACATTCAAAGGAAGTCTCGAAACTTTACATCAGGCTCAACCTGATGCTGTTGACTGGCTACGGAAGAAGGGCAAACACTAGAAGAATCCCTTTTGCTGCCCTTGTTTTTTATTGTTGTAGTTATTGTCATTGTTGGATAGGACAGAGAAATGGAAAGAGGGGAAGAGAAAGACACCTGCAGACCTGCTTCACTGCCTATGAAGCAAGCCCCCTGTAGGTGGAGACCTGGGGGCTTGGACCAGGATCCTTATGCCAGTCCTTGCGCTTTGTATCACATGCGCTTAACCAGCTGTGCTACTGCCCGACTCCTGCCACTTGTACTTTATAGTTGAGACTCAAGAGGGCACAGACTCATTTGTCCAAGGACATGAACCAGCACCAGTCATACAAGTTTTCACTGACCACGGGTGCAGCTGTCTTCCCATGCTCACAGTATGTTTGTGGCTTTTGCACTGTGCCTGCCTGGGTATTAGTGTGGTGCTGGCCCAGCAGGTTGTAGGCTATAGATGCATGGGTTGTCTGATAACTCGCAGAAACAGGCATATTAACCCTTGCTAGAAAGCAAGGCCTTGGGAGCTGGGTGGTTGTGCAGAGAGCTAAGCACACATGACACAAAGCCAAAGACCGGCTAAGGATCCCTGCCAGGGAGTTGCTTCACAGGAGGTGAAGCAGGTCTACAGGCATCTGTCTTTCTCTCCCCCTTTCTCGATTTCTCTGTCCTAACCAACAACGATAAACAAGGGCAACAAAAGGGGAAAAAAAATTAAAAGAAAAAGAGAACAAGGCCTTCCCTGAGTCTTGAGTCAGAAAGGCAGTTAGTTGTGAGACCCCCCACCTGTCCCCCAAGAACTCACATTATAATATATCAACACCAAACTCTCTTGAGTATTAAATTGCCAAAACTTAGGGATTTTGGACAGCAGGCTTAGGAAAGAGATGTGAGGATATAATCTATGAAGCAACTCTGTGCATTAGTGATTAAAAACAAAAATTCTGGGGGAAAAAATTCCTGGGGCCAGGTGGTAGCACAACTAGTTGAGTACACAAGTATTACAGCGCTCAAGGACCCGGGTTTGAGCCCCTGGTCTGCACCTGCAGGGGGAAAGCTTTGCAAGTGGTGAAGCAGTGCTGGAGGTGTCTATATCCAATGAATAAAGATAATAAAAAAATTTTTTAAGTGAGAGAAAGTGCCAGATACCATCCTGGCACATGCTGCCAAGGACCCAACCTCAGGCCCAGGTCCAACCTTAAAGGGCCCTTATACATAATCCCAGTTCTGTACTGATTAGCTGAGGCTTGTCTGACTATAGATTGAATGTCTAAAAGAAGCAATACCACAAGCCAGAGCTGAGCAGTGATCTTAAAAGCAAAAATACATAGGAGTCCCAGTGGTAGCACAGTGGGTTAAGTGCACTGACACAAAGTGCAAGGACCAGTGTTAAGGATCCTGGTTTGAGCCCCTGGCTTCCCACCGGCAGGGGTGTCACTTCACAAGTGCTGAACCAGGTCTGTAGGTGTCTTTCTCCCTCTCTGTCTTCCCCTCCTCTCTCCATTTCCTTCTCTTCTATCCAACAGAACAACATCAACAACAATAACTACAACAATAAAAAAGAAAACAAAGGCAATAAAAGGGAGTAAATAAATATTTTTTAAAAAGCAATAAAACAGGTTGAAGAAAAAGATACTTCAGGGACAAGATAAATCACTGGGGGAAAAGTATGTCAATTTTACCTGAATGTCCCATTTCAGACTAAGTTCTTCCTGCTCTTCAGTAAACCAAGTACTTTATTTTTGGTTGCTGGAAGTCATGCGTTATTTTTGTGGCATAACTTATCTTACAACCCAACAGTACAAATAACAGAACCTATATTATTGCTTCAAATTGTTAAGAATCTAATGTCTAATAAAGTTTTGATACATGTGGCATGGGAAGAGGTGCAGTGGCTAGTATAAGACTCTATATAGGTGAAACTTCAGGAATGGGAAGGTGGGGGGTGGGGTATGTAGGTGAAAAGAGTCCATAAGGGACAGGGACACTACCAGGTGATATGACGCAAAATGTCGTTTTCCTGGAAGCAAAACCATCAACTTTAGGGTCAGAGACAGCTGGCTGGCTGGGCAGCGCACCTATGCGGCCATGTAGTCAATCCAGACTGTGGTCCAGTGCCACTTGGGTGGTACTATGGGACTGGGAGGAAGCCTGGTATGATGGTTGCATTCTAGCAACTTGAAGAAACAAGATGGCTGGTATGGTGGAACTCCTTCAGGAGAGAACTTTATTTTGGGGTGGCTACATATACTCCACACAGCACTAGGCATAGTTATCCCAGCTGCTGAATGCTTTCACTGCATCAGGCTGTAACATATCAGATGTTGATATATACAAAGACAGAGGACCAAAGTCTTGTGATCGAGTGCCTGTTGGGATATAACCACAAAGAAAAAGATGTCTCACTGTGCTTTATGCTCAGGCTTATACACCATTCCTGTTGACATTTAAAGACTGTTCACGTTGTTTCTCCTTTTCCTCCATTCTTCACACTATAATCTTTAAAGAAATTCACTCTAGAAAATGTATGAGATTTTGAATCTCACATGCATACAAGCTTATGAGATGAGGGAAAAAGACTCAAAGGGTGCATTTTCATTCACATGAAAGACCTCCTCATAGTATCTTTTTTTCCCCCTTTTTAAAGGGAATTGTTCTTGTTACATGTGATAGGCACTGAGCCATACCTCTCTGAGACTGAATTTTTATGTTTATAACATTTATTTCAGAACAATAAAGATTCAGATTTGTGACAAAAAAAAAAAAAGAAAATGTATGAGCCTACGATCCCTAAGAGTTCTATTTTGTTGCAACATTCAGAAACATAATCAATTAACTCTAGAAACTTCTTTTGAAGAGGCAGCTAATTTTGTTTACTTAATTTAAAAATTGAACACATATTGACTTTATTTAAATAAACACAGATAGAAAGACTGGAGAAAAATGGATAATGATTTTTAAGACTAGAGAAATATAAGAGTAAGATGCTTAAATTGGTTCATATAATAAAACTACATTTCTGAAAGGCTAAGTTTCAAATTAATCATTCACAACACTCACTTTTCATCTACAATTATCAAAACAATGACATTCAAACACTAGAAGTTTTCCACCTACTATAAAGAGATCACAAACTGCCTTAAAATACAAAGAAAATATTTTATTTGTATAACAAAGACTAAGAAGTGACATAATAAAGTTAACAGTTAATGTCAAGACACAAGTAGGTTTGAAGAGAGATGTTTCATCATTTGGTATTGTCCAACCTTTCCTGTATTTACACCATACCCCTGGAATATTCTAATGAATATGCTTTCAACACGATGCATCCAGGTGATCTGACATGATTCCCTTCTACTAGTCCTCAGTCTCTCTCTTTTTTTTCTTTTTCTTCTTTTTCTCTGGACTCTGAAAATAAAAATTAAAAAAAAATTTTTTTAAAGAGCTGTGAATGTGGGGAATAATAACTCTACCAAAGAAAGTAAACAACCCATTTCCTCTGACAACAGATCTGTGGAAAAGACAAAAATCTACAATTTTTGGTTGGAAAACTCACGAACCATTTTTACATAGGAAAGAGAGTGGGGGGGGTAGCATAATGGTTATGCAAAAGGATTCACGCTTGAGGGTTTGGGGTTTCAGGTTCAATACCCCACCCACATCACCATAAGTCAGAGCTGAGCAGAGCTCTGGTAAAAAATAAACAAGTAGTGGTCCTACAAGTGTAGTAAAAGCACTGGATTCTCAAACATGAGGTCCTGAGTTCAATCCCTGGCAACACATGTGCTAGAGTGATCTCTAGTTCTTTTTACCTCTTCCTTTCTCATTAGTAAATAAAATTAAAAACAAACAAAAAAAAACTGAGTGGTGAAACAGGACAGTAGGCTCTGTCTCCATCTTTTTTTTTTTTTGGGGGGGTATGTATATATGTGTGTGTCCATGGTTATCGCTGGAGCTTGTTGCCTGCATCATGAATCCACTGCTCCTGGAGGCCATTCCCCCACCCTTTTTTTTGTCCCTATTGTCATTGTGATTGCTGTTATTGTTGGACAGGACAGAGAAATCAAGAGAGGAGAGGAAGACAGACACCGGCAGATCCGATTTACCACTTGTGAAGTGACCCCCCTCACAGGTGGGGAGCTGGGGGTTTGAACTCTGATCCTGATGGTAGTTTGTGTGCATCACTACCTTCTGGCCCCATCTCTCTCCATCTTTATATCTGCCTTCCCTCTTGATTTTATTTATTTATTTCCTTTTGTTGCCCTTGTAGTCATTTTAATTTACTTTTGTTGCCCTTGTTGTTTTATTGTAGTTAGAGAGGAGGGGAAGACAGAGGGGGAGAGAAAGACGGACACCTGCAGGCCTGCTTCACACCCCTTGAAGGGACCCCCTGCAGGTCCTTGCACTTTGCACCATGTGTACTTATTCCACTGCACTACCGCCCAGCTCCCTTCCCTTGACTTCTTACTGTCCCTATCCAAATAAATAATTTTTTCTAAATTTTTTAAAATATTTATTTTATTTATTTATTCCCTTTTGTTGCCCTTGTTTTATTGTTGGATAGGACAGAGAGAAATGGAGAGAGGAGGGGAAGACAGAGAGGAGGAGCGACTCCCCCGCAGGTGGGGAGCCGGGGTTCGAACCGGGATCCTTATGCCGGTCCTTGTGTTTTGCGCCACCTGCGCTTAACCTGCTGCGCTACACCCCGACTCCCCCAAATAAATAATTACAAAGTGAAAATACTGAGGCCAGGCAGTGGCGCACCTGATTAAGCACACACATTACAGTGAGCAAGGACCTGGGTTTGAGCCCCTGGTCCACACCTGCATGTGGAAAACATCACAAAGCGGTTCTCTCTCCCTATCATCCCCCCCTTCCTTCTCAATTTCTGGCTGTCTCTATCAGATAAATAAAGATAATAAAAATAATAAGAAGTCCAGATTGTAGTGATATTTTAGGTTTGTGAAATTACCTTCTTATAATACACACAGCAGTTCCTATTTACCCTCCCACCAGTGGACAGATCTAATTGCTCAGTATTTCTAATATAGAGTAGAAATTCATTTAAAAAGCAAACATACAGCAATTGTTGTGCTGGTGCACGGCTCCTCTTCAGAAGCTAGTTCTTCCTTAACGTGTTTCTTTTTGTCTTTCTTCTTCTTCTTCTTCGCAGATGTCTCGTGCTCTTCAACCACCAAAACTTCATCTTCCTCTTCTTCTTCAACTAGACAAGTGTAAAGAAACCACCAGACTTCCAATGCTTCCATCTTTTGAACCTGTTTATCTCACAGGTCTTATGAGGCAAGCATCCCCTCCACTAGTCCAACAGCACTATCTTTACACATGACAGAGCCCAACCACCAAAGTTGCTCTTGATCATAAAGCATCATGCAGAAATGAGTAGTTAAAAGAAAAAAAGAAAAAAAAACCACCTGAGATTCTTACAGTGGTCTTTGCACATTGAGCCCTATGTTAACCTGCCATTCTATTGGGTGGCCCCTGGCATTTCTTTTAAAATTTTCTTTTAAATTTCTTTTAAAATTAATTTCATAAATGTTTAACTGGAAGGGATGCAACATATATAGCTAATAAACAGGAGCAATTGCTTTAGTCTTAAAAGACAGTTAACTCAACAAGTATCAATTAAATATTATAACTGTGGTGGCAGAGAACCATGATACTATGTCATAACTTCATTCTATTCCACCTAATAGAAACAAAGAGGAAAAATCTCATTAACTTTAACAAAAATGCTAGGGGCCAGTTGGTGGCGCACCAGGTCAAGCACACACACTGCAGTGCACATGGTTGCAGGTTCAAGTCCTTGGTCACCACATGCGGGGGGCGGGGGAAATTCAGGAGCAGTAGAGCAGGGCTGCAGGTGTCTTACCCACCTCCAATTTCTGTCTCTATACAATAATAAAACAAATAAAAAAAATATATAGTAATTCCAGAGCAAATGATGGCTTTCAGGTCATAAGTACACAAATAAACACAACGAATTGAAAACTAACCTTTAACTTTAACCTTGGCTTTTTTCGGTTTTTTTCCAACAATCTCATCCTGATCATCCACTTCTTCTATCTTGCGTTTCTTAGAACAGGTTGGCAGTGTAGAATCACCAGAAGGGTCATAAGTCTTTACCTCACTGAAAAAGCCAGAATTTGTAGAAAATCTGTAAATATCTGTAATTGATAGAATCACCAGAAGGGTCATAAGTCTTTACCTCACTGAAAAAGCCACAATTTGTAGAAAATCTGTAAATATCTGTAATTGATAAATTGCAAAAAAAACTCTTATAAAGCGGGTCCAGGTGATTAAGTGCACAAGTAACCCTATTCTCTACTTGCAGGGGACAAGCTTCCTAGGCGGTGAAAGAGGGCTACAGCTATTATTCTTTCTCTCTATCTAGGTTTCTTTCTTTCTTTCTTATTATCTTTATTTACTGGAGACAGCCAGAAATCAAGAGGTTAAGGGGGTGGTAAAGAGGGAGAGAGACAGACAAGACACTTGCAACACTGCTTCACCATCCACAAAGCTTTCCCCCTGCAGGTGAGGACCAGGGACTCAAACCTGGGTCCTCGTGCATTCTAATATGTGCGCTCAACCAGGTATGCAAGCACCCAGCTCCTCCCTCTCTATATTTTTCAATTTCTATTCCATAAATAATAAAAATGTCCCAGGTTCAGTCCTCCACACCACCATAAGCTCTGGTTAAAAATAATAAATAAGGGAGCAGGTTAAGCACATGTGGCATGAAGCGTAAGGACTGGTATAAGGATCCCGGTTCAAGCCCTCAGCTTCCCACCTGCAGGGCAGTCACTTCAGAGGTGGTAAAGCAGATCTGCAGGTATCTTTCTCTATGCCTCCTCTCCCCATTTCTCTCTATCCTAACAACGACGACTTCAATAACAACAATAGTAACTACAACAACAAAAAACAAGGGCAACAAAAGGGAAAATAATAAATAAATATTAAAAAAGACTTAAAAGTGGGGCTGGTTGGTGGCGCACATGGTAGTCAGTTGAGGGTGTGTGAGTAGCTGTGCCCCCCACTTTTATGGGGAAAGCTTTACGAGTGGTGACGCAATGCAACAGGTGCCTATCTCCCCCATCTCTCTCAATTTCTGTCTCTAGCTAGAAACAAACAAACAAACAAAAAACACCTAACAGAATGCTCCATGGTTTTTCTCTTTTGGTGGTGCATATGCCTTTTTGCTGCTCCCAGGCCAGGCTTTTTCCTTTTTATTTTTAAACTTTTCTCCCAGGTACATACATGGTAAGGGACACTACAGGAGAGCTCCCCCACATAATGCCCGAAGCAGCCTCCACACCTGGTGCACACCATGCCATCCAGACTGTATACTCAATGCTAATGCTGCCTAACTTTTCTTTCTCCCCTCGATCTCCCCTACCTTTTTCATACCAGAGCACTGTTCAGCTCTGGCCTATGGTAGTGCAGGGGACTGAATCTGGGACTTTGGAGCCTCAGGCACGACAGTCTGTCTGAATAACCATAACACTATCTACCCTCTGCCCCTGTCTAACTTTGCTAGAACAACAATAATCATCAACTGATTTGATCCCCACCACTGCATGTAATGGCATGATGCTCTGGTTGTTTTCTACCATGTGGAACCCATCTCTCTTGATTCATACAAACTAATTTTTTAAAAAGTAGCAATGCGTTGTTAACCAGAAATAGTAATGTTCTTATTTTTTAATTTGTTTCTTTCAGGGTTATTGCTGGGGCTTGGGGCCTGCACCATGAATCCACCGTTCCTGGAGGCCATCTGTTTGGATTTTGTTGTTGGATAGGACAGCGAGAAATCGAAAGGGAGACAGAAGGGGAGAGAAAGATAAGACACCGCCTGTGAAGCAAACCCCCCTGCAGGTGGGGAGTCAGGGGGGTCAACTATGTACTTAACCTGCTGTGCTGACACATGCTACCCAAGGTTCTTATTTTCCATCAATGCATGAGCTCCAGAGATTCTGACTTCAGGCATACAACTCCTGTGTTCTACTAACAGACTAGTGAAAAGTTCTCTGAATATCTAATACCTACTGTTAAGTCAACTGTCCAGAAAGGAATTAACAACACCATTAATGTTTCAGTTGGGGAAAATGGTTAATTCTCCCACAAAGGTACTTGCCTTTTATGCTCATATTTTTCTGCTTTTGCCAGTGCCTTTCCTGTTCCACTAATTTTCCTTATCTGAAAAAGACAAAAGAATCTTCTAGGACACAATCTCTTGTTTTCTCTCTCAGTATATTTACTAAAACGGCAGACATACAGTTAGGCCTGACACACAACACTCCTGTATCAGGCAGAATGTAGTTCTTACCCCTCTATCTTCTAACGCCCTCAACCTGGCCTCAAGTTTGGCTCTGTTCTCAACTCCCATTGCAGAGCTGGAATCTTCACCAAAAGCATCATACCGGATAGCCAGAACAGTTTTAGCAGCCAGCATGCGAGAAATCTAAGTGAACATGAAGTATCAAAAGTTAGAGGTCTCTAAATTATACTCAAGTTAAGACATACTAAAAATTCTCTCAATATTTTATTCATTAAGAAATTACAGAATTGTGCGCTGGACAAAAATTCTTTAAATTCAAGCTACAACTCTACTGGAGAAAGCTTCGATGCTGTGGTATCACTGTTTCCATCTGGAAAAGTCAGCTGTGACCAAGAGAAGCTGTGCTGAATGAAGCCTTGTGGCTCCTATATGCGGGTCTGTATCTCCCGATAATTTCAGTTTGTTAAATCATGTCTTTACCCTCCTCCCCCACAAAAGCGATCTTTCTTTTTTTTCCCTCCAGGGTTATTGCTGGGCTCAGTGCCTGCACTATGAATCCACCACTCCTGGAGGCCATTTTTCCCCCCTTTGTTGCCCTTGTTGCTGTAGCCTCGCTGTGGTTATTATTATTATTACCACTGTTGATGTTGTTCGTTGTTGGATAGGACAGAGAAAAATGGAGAGAGGAGGGGAAGACAGAAAGGGGGAGAGAAAGACAGACACCTGTAGATCTGCTTCACCACCTGTAAAGCGACTCCCCTGAAGATGGGGAGCCGGGAGAAAGCGCCACTGCCCGACCCTCAAAAGTGATCTTTCTAATCATCAATTTAGACAAATAATCAACTTGCCCATCTAGAAGAGAAAAATCAGTTCCTCATAGGGTTACAGGCTGATACATTAACATCTTGGGCAAGTGTTTATCAGCAATATTCTATTGTCTATAATTTGTGAACTGATTTCCTGACATGTGATGGCCTGGCAGTGATGCACCTGGTTGAATGCATATTACAACGCACAAAGACCTGGGTTCATTCAAGTCCCCACCTACAGAGGGGAAGACCCACAGGTGGTGGTGAAGCAGTGCCACAAATGTCTATCAATAAAGAAATAAATAACAAATTATACTCTCCTTGCCTTTTTAGGCTTATCCCTGGCACAAAAGCGTGCATGTTTCTTTCACAAAATAAATGATTTGATGAAAGGAAGAGAGATTAGAATGCCAGGGGCTGGGCAGTGAGTCACCTGGCTGAATACATGTTACAATGTGCAAGAACCCAGGTTTGAAACCCTGGTCCTCACTTGTAGGGGAAAAGCTTTAGGAGTGGTGCAGTGTTGGAGGTGTCTCTATGTCTCTCCTTTTCTATCACCCTTCCCCCCCTCAATTTCTGGTTGTCTCTTTCAAATAAATAAATAAATAAAGATAAGACAGCTCAACTAGGAATGAGTCTGGGTGGACCATGACACTGTGAAGATTCATTTTATCTACCTCAAAACTTTTAGCCAGGTACAGTGAAGACCAAAGACAAAATAAATGAATAGACCTTCATTTTAGGGAATTATAACTCACCTTTCCTTTATGTTTTGGACTTGTCTGACCTACAAGTGAAGCATGATAAATGAGACCATATTTAGGGGTATCTCGCCTAGACTTGAGAGCTCTGAAGAGTGCCTTTTCTGCTCCAAGGATTTGAACTGTAGAAGCTGCATGTTTGGCCAAATTCAAAAGAGAACCTTAGTTTGAAAGAGAAGAAATATATAATATTTATTACTGAAGGTACTTGCAAATATTGAAAAGTTCCATGTCATTGAGAAAATCAAGCCCTTCTGTACCACACACCCTTCACAAAACCGCCACACATGTGCACATCAAATTTTAGAAGTCACCAGTTATAACAGTCAACAATTACATCCTCCTGATTATTCCAATCAGCCATCATAAACATCTAAAACTGGATCTCAAGTGTCTCAGAAGAGGTAGTGACTAAAGATGCCTTCATAATCCAAAAGGACATCAGGCATACAGATAAAAATCATCATCTAACACTTGGTTCCAAATACCATGAACAAACCATCTGGTTCTATTCATCACCTAAAACTTGTCAACAGTAATTCAAATATTTAGAAGTCCTAGCTAAAAGCAACTCAATTGGAAATAGCCGCATTTAAAAGTTCAATTAAAATTATCACCTGCATGAGCAATAAGCCGTGCTCCAACTAACTCCCCAACCATCACTGTGACATTGGGTGCAATGGCCATCATCCGATTTTGCAGATACTCATAGAGCTGGGTTCTGTATTCTGAGATTTCAATCACCTAATGTAAGAAACAAAATGAATAAAACATCTATGTGCCAAGACCAAGTGGACTAAACGTGATGTGGTTTAAATTCCAGGCCTATATTGTCAACGCAGCAATGTAACTTTGGATAATTAACTGCCCTTTCCTCCCTATTTCCATATTTTAATTTTATTAGTGATTCAATATTGACTTACAAATTATAACAGCACTCTCAGGTTCAGTCTACACTGTTCCTACCACCAGAGTTCTTTAACCCATCCCCTCCACTGGAAGCTATAGTAGTTCTCCACAGTTGTAGACATGGATTAACTATTATCGCTACAACTATCTGTCTATATTTTTATATATTTACCTATGGTCCCATCTGTTCTTCCTTTCCAAGTCACACCTATATCTGTTACTACTTCCAAATGTCCTTTCTTTCATCCTCAATTTTCTATAAAAGGGGCTGCTATGAAGACTTAGTGCAAACACCTGCAGGGGAAAACCTCACAAGTGGTGAAGCAGAGCTGCAGGTGTTGGTCTCTTTCCCTTTCTATCTCCCCTCCCCTTCTCAATTTCTGTCTCTAATAATAAATGAGGACCTAGTGGTCCGGGAGGTGGTGCCATGGTAAAGCTTTGGACTCTCAAGCGTGAGGTCCCGAGTTCGAACCCCGGGAGCACAGGTGCCAGAGTGATGTCTGGTTCTTTCTCTCTCCTTCTCTTTCTCATAAATAAATAAAATGTTTAAATATATAAATAAATGAGGACCTAGTGGGGGTTGTATAGTTATGTGGAAAACTGAGAAATGTTATGCATGTACAAACTATTGTATTTACAGTCTATTTACTATCGACAGTAAAACATTAATCCCCCAATAAATAAATAAAAAATGAATGAAAATATATATTTATATATAAAAATATATAAAATATATAAAAAAGGCCTATAGGCTGGCTAGACATTTATGCTATTCTGTGATTATACAGGTGATGGGGGGGAACAATCACTACAGGTATAAAAATAAGCTGTTTTTCTGTCTTAAATGGGGGGAAATGTGGTGGCTGGTACTGAATGCTGGACAAGTCTCATACATGCAAAGCACACTCTCTACTACTGAGCCTTTAGTGAAACTAACTCATCGCATTATCTATTTTATCGTGTGATATTCTAAACAAAGATGGCATCAGATGAGGTAGTGACTGAACACCCTCATATTTACTTATCAGGTAAACAATAAGTTTAAAAATCATCATTGCCATCAGAAAACAACTGTACAGAGCAGGTATCAACTGCTATAGTTAGTTTCTGTCTACCTGAGTGCACAGATGCAGAATGTTGCAAATATCTTCCTCCGACACCTCCGTCCCCATAGAAATCTCTGCAGCTGCTTTCACTTCGGCTTCAACTTCCTCTGGCAGTATTTCAGCAAGTGTGGCTGAGGCATAATTCCTCCTGTCGCCTAAGGAAGATTTGCAGAAGAGTGGGAATCACTTTAAAAGAGGGGGAGACAGAGAAAGGGAAAGACAGATACCTGCAGACCTGCTTCACTGCATGTGAAGAGACTCCCCTGCAGGTGGGGAGCTGGGGGGCTCCAACAGGGATCTTTATGCCAGTCCTTGTACTTTGCGCCACATGTGCTTAACCCGCTGTGCTACCGCCCGACTCCTGAGGATCACTTAAAAAAGTTTTTTTTTTAATCTTTATTATTTGCTGGATAGAGATAGTCAGAATTTGAGGCAAGGGGGTAATAGAGAGGGAGAGAGACAGAGATACCTGCAGCCCTGCTTCACCACATATGAAGCTTTCCCCCTGTGGGTGAGGATCAGGGATTCAAACCTGGGTCCGTGCACACTGTAATGTGTGCTCTCACCAGGTGTACCACCACACGGCCCAAGAATCACTCTTCAATAAATTGTGCTACTGAACAGACAGTATGATCACTATGATTTTTGGTATTTACTATATATTATGGCACTCAACTAATCCTACAGCTACCACTATAATGGCAAATTAACCAAACAAAAAGTCATTTAAAGACAAATTTAACTTGAAGTATTTCCTGCGAGCCAGAGTCCACTAAACAGGGCACATGTGTGACACCTTAGTTCTAGTCCAGCAGATCCACGTGGCCGAGCCATAGTATCAAAGATTTCAGGTGCTGAGGTGTCCTTGACCCCTCTGAATTAAATAAATAATTCTATTTTAGAGGGAAAGAAAGCAAATTACACTCAGCTCTGGCTGATGGTGGTGCTGGGGATTGAACCTGAGAGCCTCTAGCATGAAGTCTTTTGTATAACCAGTGAGCTGTCTCCATTCTCTGCTCAAATTTAAAGAGGCAAGGAGTGGCGAAATCACTAGTGAGTCCTTGAGGCAAATATACCCCCCCAACCGCTCTATTGCACAGGTTATGAAAGGGGCTGGGTAGTAGCACATCTGGTTGAGTACACAGGATGTCAAGCCTAGGGCTTCAGCCCACATGGAACTCCACAAGAAGCAGTGCCGCATCTGTTTTTCTCCCTTTTTAAAAAATATTTATTTCCGGGAGTCGGGCTGTAGCGCAGCGGGTTAAGCGCAGGTGGCGCAAAGCACAAGGACCGGCATAAGGATCCCGGTTCAAACCCCGGCTCCCCACCTGCAGGGGAGTCGCTTCACAAGTGGTGAAGCAGGTCTGCAGGTGTCTATCTTCCTCTCCTCCTCTGTCTTCCCCTCCTCTCTCCATTTCTCTCTGTCCTATCCAACAACGACGACAATAATAACTACAACAATAAAACAAGGGCAACAAAAGGGAATAAATAAAATAAAATATTTTTTTAAAAATTAAAAAAAATTCCTTTTGTTGTCCTTGTTTGCTTTATTTTTGTTATTCCCTTTTGTTGCCCTTCTTGTTTTATGGTTGTAGTTATTACTGATGTCATCGTTGTTGAATAGGACAGAGAGAAATGGAGGGGGGGGAAGACAGAGAAGGAGAGAAAAAGATAGACACCTGCAGACCTGCTTCACTGCTTGTGAAGCGATGGCCCTGCAGGTGGGTAGCCAGGGGCTTGAACCGGGTATCCTTATGCCAGGTCCATGCGCTTTGTGCCACGTGCGCTTAAGTCACTGCGCTATCGCCCAACTCCCTGCAATGAAGTATTAAAAAGAAAGACAGAGAGTCCAACTTTAAACATGCCATATAAAAAGCCCTGGGGGAAAATTATTTTGATTCATCTTTTAGGATGCAAATACACTATTTTCAATTCTCGAAAGTTTTTTTTGGGGGGAGGGGAGTTTAGTGTAATGGTTATGCAAACATACTTTCATGCCTGGGGCTCCAAAAGTCCAAGGTTCAACCCCACAAACCAGTCAGAGCTGAACAGACTCTGGTAAAATAAGTAAAAATAGGATACAGTAGAGTATTTAACATTTTAAAGGATAACACTACTCACCAACTTTCTGTAAACACTTGCAGTATGTCAGATTATCTGAAATAATTTTTCCCAATTCAGGGAAATGCCAGCCGTACCATTCTCTACACCGCATGATGTAGTTGTTTAGTTCCTTATCTAAATCATCCAATAAAGCTGCAATGAACATGAAAACAGAAGCTTAACATACATAAAAGACCAACCCAATTGCTCTAAGGGCATACCCACAGAGGAATTGACACTATTACAATTATCCATTTCTTATTTCTTTCGTCTTAAACTGAAAACATGCACTAATACATCCTAAATCTGAGCCATATACCTCTAATTCCCTATTAAATGGCCTCATTTCTCTACCACTGTCTTTTTTTGAGATTTTTAATATTTATTTTCCCCTTTGTTGCCCTTGTTTTTTATTGTTGTTGTAGTTATTATTGTTGATGTCATCATTGTTGAATAGGACAGAGAGAAATGCAAAGGGATGGGGAAGACAGGGGGAGAGAAAGACCGACACCTGCAGACCTGCTTCACCACCTGTGAAGCGACTCCATGCAGGTGGGGAGTCAGGGGCTTGAACCAGGATCTTTATTTAGAGTGTTTAAGTGGAATGTTTAAGATTTAATATTAGTAGTACAGTGTTGGAAAGCTTTAGTGCTGTGGCGCCTCTCCTTCCCCGACTCAATCTAAAACAGTCAATCCAGGATAATGAAAACAAGGTAACAACACTCAACTATGGTTTTACTACTTTAATAGGCGAAAGTAATCAAGTTAATAGTGTGATTTTCATTGTCACCAACCATAAGATTCTTTCTTTTTAGTAAGTTTTTTCCCTTTATTTTTAACTGCTGGGGCTCGATGCTGGCACTACTAACCCAAGGCTCCTGCAGCCATTTTGCCCTCTTTTTTTCTTTTCATTAGACAGGGCCAAGAGAAATTGAGAGGGATGGGGAGGTAGAGCACTACCTCCCCAGTCCCAGTTTTTTCCTTTTCTGCATTTTACAACTTAATTCATCTTACTATCAAAAGTTATAGCTTCAACAGAATTATAAAGCATAAAGTTTCAATAAGGAAAAAACATGACAGACCACATTTGTACTACACTTACAAATTGCCTGAACAATCATTGTGTCGACTTTATCAGCACTGAATTTCAATCTGTAACGGGATAAGCTGGAGAAAAAGAGGAAAACAAATTACCAAGACTTGCTTAATGAGGAAAGCCATGAATAACAACCAGTGAAAACAAAAACCAAGGGGAAAAGAGTATAATGGTTATTCAAAGATTTTCATGCCTGAGGCTCTAAAGCCCCAGGCTCAAACCCCTAGTACCACCATAAACCAGTAAACAAAAACTGCTTTTTAAGAATGAATAACTTCGGGGTTTCTTAATGCTGCTATCGCTGACATTGTAGGCCTAATTTTATTTGTTGTTAGGACAGGATTATAATATTCTGTGCAATGTAGACTATATAGCAGTAATTCTAGCCTGTATTCATACCCACCATGTCCAGTCAAAAATGTCTCTAGACTCTGCCATATGTCCTTCAAGAAATAAATGATTGCAGGCAGGGGGAGATAACATAATGGTTATGCAAAGAAACTCTCATGCCTGCGGCTCTAAAGTCCCAGGTTCAACCCTCATCAGCAACATAAATCAAAGCTGAGCAGTGATCAGATTTAAAAAGGAGGGGGTGGGGGAGTCAGGCATTAGCGGGGTAAGAGCATGTGGCACAAGCGTTAATTGACTGGCTAAGGATCCTGGCTCTCCACCTGCAGGGGAGTCACTTCAAAGGCCATGAAGCAGGTCTGCAGTGTCTTTCTTCTCCCCCCCCCCCCCCCGTTTTCTCCTCCTCTCTCCATTTCTCTCTGTCCTATACAACAATGACAAAATCAATAACAATAATAACTACAACAATAAAACAAGGGCAACAAAAGGGAATAAATAAAATATTTTAAAAAAAGGAAAAAGGTGATTACCCTTGAATGAGAGAACCACTGTTACCCATAAAGCCAATTAGCCACAAGTTTAGATCTTGATGTAAATTTAACCACTGGTTCTCTATAGAAATGCTTGCTGGGTGGGGTAGGTAGCATAATGGTTATGCAAACAAACTACCATGACTAAGGCCCTGAATTTCAAGGTTCAATTCCCGTACAACCATAAGACAGAGCTAAACAGTGCTCTGGTTAAAAAAAAAAAAAAAGATTTCAGGCTCGGGGGAAAAAAAACTAGTATAGCCACAGGCCCTTTGGAATATAACTAAAATATACCTATTAGCTATCTACAAAACGAGGACCTGCTCCCCCCCAACTCTTCATCTGCACTATTCTAGCCTTTAGGTTCATGATCAGTCAACGATTTGTTTGTTAACTCTCTTTTCAGCCAGATGCTAGTAGTAGTATGATGCCTACCAGACTTCCCTGGACAGAAAACCCCACCAATATGTCCTGGAGCCCTGCCCCACTAGGGAAAGTGAGAGGCAGGCTGGGAGTATGGATCAACCTGTCAATGCCCATGTTCAGCAGGGAAGCAATTACAGAAGCCAGACCTTCCACCTTCTGTATCCCACAATGACCTTGATTAGTCCCAGAGGGTTAAAGAATAGGAAAGCTATCAAGGGAGGGGATGGGATACAGAGTTCTGGTGATGGGAGTTGTACTGCTCTTATCCTATGGTTTTCTCAGTGTTTCCTTTTTATAAATAAAACAACTTGCTATAGGGTTCTCCCTGACTGTAGATTTAGCTACTGGTTCTCTTTAGAAATGCTTGCTATAGTGGTCCAGGAGGTGGCGCAGTGATAAAGCTTTGGACTCTCAAGCATGTTCGATCCCTGGCAGCCAGAGTGATGTCTCGCTCTTTCTTTCTCTCCTCCTATCTTTCTCATAAATAAATAAAATCTTTTAAAAAAAAAAAAGAAAGAAAAGAATTGCTTCCTATGGAGCAGCAGCAGCTTTGTTTCTTTCCTCTCCTGGGTCAACTAGTAACACCAAAGGAGATCATCTGAGACTGCAACAAGACAGGACCAGAACGACTTCAGGAACACAACAAATCACCAGTGAGTGCAAATATGTGTGGCTCGTGGACAGAGAGGAGCCATGGGAGAGATTAAGTGACTGGTAACAGTCCGGCAGTTTACCACTTGAGACACCACCTCGTCTGTTTCACCAACAACAACAAAAAAGAGGACTCCCCTAAGACTCATGAATGCAACTGTGAGTCTCCATTGCTACTGCCCTCAGAAGCTGCAGTAGCAGGGGGGAGGCCCTGTGCTGACACCAGGGAACAGAGAACTAACCAGGAAACTCAGGAGAAGATCTATACCAATTCCAAGTGGATCAAGGACTTGGATGTTTTACCAGAAACTATCAGATGCTTAGAGAAAAATATTGGCAGAACTCTTTTCCACATAAATTTTAAAGACATCTTCAATGAAACAAATCCAATTACAAAGAAGACTGGGAGTCGGGCGGTAGTGCAGCGGGTTAAGCGCAGGTGGCGCAAAGCACAAGGACCGGCATAAGGATCCCGGTTCGAACCCCAACTCCCCACCTGCAGGGGAGTCGCTTCACAGGCGGTTGAAGCAGGTGTGCAGGTGTCTGTCTTTCTCTCCTGCTCTCTGTCTTCCCCTCCTCTCTGCATTTCTCTCTGTCCTATCCAACAATGACAACAATAATAACTACAACAATAAAACAAGGGCAACAAAAGGGAATAAATAAATAAAATAAATAAAAAAAGAAGACTAAGGCAAGTATAAACCTATTGGACTACTTCTACTATCAAATTAAAAAGCTTCTGCACAGCAAAAGAAACCACTACCCAAACAAAGAGACCCCTCACAGAATGGGAGATGTCATACATCAAATAAGAGTTTAATCACCAAAATATATGAGTTTGCCAAACTCAAGAACAAGAAAACAAATGACCCCATCCAAAAATGGGGAGGACATGGACAGAATATTCTCCAGAGACGAGATCCGAAAGGCCAAGAAACACATGAAAAAATGCTCGAAGTCTTTGTCAGAAAAATGCAAATAAAGAGATACAGTGAGATACTACTTCACTCCTGTGAGAATGTCATACATCAGAAAAGGTAGCAGCAGCAAATGCTGGAGAGGTTTTGGGGTCAAAGGAGCCCTCCTGCACTGCTGGTGGGAAAATAAATAGGTCCAACCCCTGTGGAGAACAGTCTGAAAAACTCTCAGAAGGCTAGAAATGGACCTACCCTATGACCCTGCAATTCCTCTCCTGGGGATAGATCCTAAGGAACTCAACACACCCATCCAAAATGATCGTGTACACATATGATTTTAGCAGCACAATTTGTAATAGCCAAAACCTGGAAGCAACCCAGGTGTCCAACAACAGATGAGTGGCTGAGCAAGTTGTGGTATATATACACAATGGAATACTACTCAGCTATAAAAAATGGTGACTTCACCGTTTTCAGCCGATCTTGGATGGGCCTTGAAAAATTCATGTTAAGTGAAATAAGTCAGAAACAGAAGGATGAATATGGGATGATCTCACTCTAAGGCAGAAGTTGAAAAACAAGATCAGAAAAGAAAACACAAGTAGAACCTGAACTGGAATTGGCGTATTACACCAAAGTAAAAAACTCTGGGGTGGGTAGAGGGGAGAATACAGGTCCAAAGAGGACTGACAAAGGACATAGTAGGAAATATTATTATACATGTACAAACTATTATATTTGTTGTTGAATATAAAACATTAATTCCCCGACTGGACTCTCAAGCAGGAGGTCTTAAGTTCTATCCCAGGAAACACATGTAACAGAGTGATATTTGGCTCTTTCTCTCCTCTATCATTCTCATTAATGAATAATAAGTCTCACCTGTGTGCCAATCCAAGACACATAGCAGCCATTTCTCGTGGCTCTACCCCAGGGATCAATCCATCCATCTGTGAACGAATCCCTCTCATAAGTTCACTTACGACAGGACTGTGGATACAACTGAGATTCAGCTTTTCCTATAAGAACAAGAACATATGTATTAAAGAACATTTTCTTTTCTCAAGGAAAATCACACAAATATCAAATAGCATTATCTGCTAGTATTAGGAATGATCCATTTAGGCAGACCTACTTCCTGCCCACCCTTCTCTGAGGATGTAGTTCACCCTCTGCTCTGCCTGCAGTGTTCCTCTCATCCTCAGTCAATCCCATACTCTAACTGAAGCATTTATCTTTTTCCTTATTCTATATTAAATGTATCTTCTACTAAATACACACACACACGTCCAAGAGCAACTTAAATTTCAACTCCCACCAACACACATGCATGCTAGGGCTGAGCAATGCTCTGGTAAAGAAAGGAAATAGAACTTTAGGGCCTGGTAGATAGTTCAGTCTGTCGGATCACCAATTTGCATGCCTGAGGCCCCAGACAAAAACAGATCTTTAGCATCACCTTATGTGAGAGTTAAGTAGTGCTCATTTTGTCTCATTCAACAAAAATCAAACCAACCATCATAGCTTTACCTTTATAACGCCTCCTAGTTTAGCATCAGCTACAGCCAAGGGTTCGTGAGCTTCTTTTACAATTTTCTTCAGAACTTTTTTCAGCTGTTTGTTGATTTTGCCTTCCATCAGAGCTGTGAATGCTTTTTAAGGAGAGAAACAAAGGCATTAATCCTCAAGTTTTTAACTGTTAGGACTTAAGATCTTATTAAAAAAAAGAAAATGCAGTGGCACACTTGACCCCAGGCACTAATGCAGATCAGTGCTCTGATCAACGAATAAAACATGAAACGCTCAAGCTCAAAAGTGTTTTACAAAATGGTCTGGCAGGTGGCACAGTGTATTGGACTCTCAAATGTGAGGTCCTGAGTTCAATCCCTGGCAGCACATGTACCAGAGTGATGTCTAGTTCTTTCTCTCTTTCTATCCCTCTCACTGATACCAGTTTTTCTTCTCCCTTTGTTACATCAATCTCCCCTTGAACTTAAGAGCTAGATTCATGCATTGTCCTGAGTGATGACAGACTCGCTCTATGTTATCATTACTGGCTGGATGTTCTGATTGTGATATACTCTCAAATCCAGTCTACAAGAAATGTATTGGCTGGGGAGAAAGCATGCATGGTACTTTTGCAGAAGACTTCCATGTCTGAGCTTCAAGATTCAAAGCCCCAGGTTCAAAATACAGTCTCCAGCTTTGGGGGAGTATCTCCCAGACCCAGACAGGATGCTTCAGGTGAAGCAGGTCTGTAGGTGTTTTTCTCCCTCCCCCACCACTCGGTTTCTCTTTCATATATACAATGAAGTCCCTGTTGCAGTCTTATGTGTGACTAGACATCTTCTTTGCTAATCCAGGGTCCATATGTCAAGTCTCTTCTCATAAACCTCATGGGACGGTAAACTTAAAAATGAAGGCACCTTATTCAAAGTAAGGGTAGCTTTCACAAGCAGTTCACAAGCAGAAGCTTCATGAAAGCAGAAGTGGTACTGTGATGTGTCCTCTCCATCTCTAACAGCAAGAACTTCACTTGCATTTGTGAGGAAGCTGGCTGTTTTTTTTTTGGTAACAGAAAACCGCACAGCTCTGGCTTACGGGGCACTTAAACTAGGATCCTGGAGCCTCAGGCATACCCACATATGCTATCTCCCATGGTTGGATCTTCTATTTAATCATTGCCCAAATACTCCATACAAATTGGTCTGCGTATAGTCTGTGTATCCTTGCCAGACTCAGGGTATAACTAATAACAAAGTTTGTGGTGTTTTATGGTTTTACGAGGTACTTCCATAGGTACTTCTATGTGACATATATGTAAGAGAGACACAAAAAAAGACCAAAGCCAAGAGTAATGCTCCATCCTGTAGTGCAAGGATAGAGCTCAAGAGTCTGCCCCCTGGTTTCCCACTCACAAGATGTGTCCTATCCACTGAACAACCCCGCTGACCACTGACTAATGTGGTGATAAAGAAGTCTTTTTCTTTTGACAGACCACTATTCAGCTCTAGCGTGCAGGGGGATTGAACCTGGGACCTTGGAGCCATAGGCATGAGTCTCTGCATAATTACTGTGCTCTCCACCCCTGCCCTTGACGAAGCAGTCTTAAAATTATTTATATTACTGTTGAATTCTTGTCTAACTTCCTGTCACCTATTTCTGTATGGTCCTTTATTTTCTAGTTATGCCACTAAATAGTGGGTTGACTGTAACACTCAAATTTCAATGCCTTTAAATGGTTCTGTAAGTACCTATTTCAGGGGGTCAGGAGGTATTGTACTTGGTTAAACGCATACATTACAGTGCCAGGTTCAAGCCTCTGGTCCCAACCTGCAGGGGGAAAGCTTCGAGAGGGGTGAAGCAGGAGTGCAACTGTTTCTGTCTCTTTCCCTGTCTACCCCTCACTTCTCAATTTGTCTCTACCCAATAATGAATTTAAAATATATATTAGATCTCTATATTGTCCTTAACAGAAACCAAAGACAGTAATAAAGAACTACTGAAGCTAAGCCCAGTAAGACTATTTGCATGTCCTCCCATCAAGAGGACTTGTTTAAAGATGAGTAGCTCGTCTAAATGTTTATCCCTTTAACTGCAACTCTACAGTTAATGTATTTAGAACAAGCACAGACTCTACTGGTTTTTCTGAGATGTGAGTAGCATGGTGCTTTTTCAAACTACAAACGCACAGCATTATAACTGCCTTCTTATTCCAACTGTGAATCCTGACTTGACTCTTGGATTAACTATCAGGACTATGTACTTGACCACATTACCTTGGTGGTTTGTAGTACAGCTTTTACTGAACTGTGCTTCAGCATTATGCTGCTGGTTTCCAGAGGGAGAGCAACTTAACCACTTCTCACCTTTCATCCCATGGCGAGAAAAACCAGCCCTACGGTGAAGAAAGCTAACTCAATGTTGTCTCAGTGGTAGTGACGAATTTGAGTTAGATCACTTAAATTCAGTTCCGGATGAATGCATCATTGACAACATTGGTTAAGGTTAACTCAGACAACTGAACCAAGCAATTTCTTAAATTTTATTTATTTTATTTTTGAGAGAGATGCAGAGGAAGAGGGGGAGGGGGAAGAGAGAGAGAGGGAGACACACACCAGAGCACTGCTCAGCTCTGGCTTATGGTGGTGCGGGGGATTGAACCTGGGACTTTGGAGCCTCAGGCATGAAAGTCTGTTTGTTTAACCATTATGCTATCTCCCCCGCCCACAATTAAAAAAAATAAAAATAAGGACAATAAATTTCCAGATTGAAAAAACAAATAGCCAGCTTTTGACTTTACCTGCCAATGCTTCTGCTGTATCCTGGAATTTCTCAAAATGTTTTAGTTTTACTCTAGAATCAAAAACAAAAGTTGTTATGAGAAGATACTGATTCTGCAAGTCACATATGTAGGAAGCTTTCGTTATATGGGACTAGGCCTCAAAGTCAGATTTTCTCCCCCATCTCTATATTCCTGCCTTCTCTTCCTTTGAGCTAGTGAGTGGTGATTAGAGAAGGGTAAAACAGTGAAAAGATTTCCTACTGCAGCTAGCCCAATCTGGAGGCAGGCTTGGTGCTATGGTCTTTCCCTTTTATAAAAAAAACATTCTATATGGGAGTCATCCGGTAGCGCAGCGGGTTAAGCACACGAGGCGCAAAGGGCCAAGGACCGGCTTAAGGATGGCAGTTCGAGCCCCCAGCTCCCCACCTGCAGGGGAGTAGCTTCACAGGCTCTGTCCCCACCTTCCCCTCCTCTCTCTCTCCATTTCTCTCTGTCCTATCCAACAATAACAACATCAATAATAACTGCAACAAAACAACAAGGGCAACAAAAGGGAATAAATAAAAAAAATTTTATATATATATTTATTTTTCCTTTTGTTGCCCTTGTTTTTTTACTGTTGTTGTAATTACTGATGTCGTCATTGTTAGATAGGACAGAGAGAAATGGAGAGGAGGGGAAGACAAAGACACCTACAGACCTGCTTCACCGCCTGTGAAGTGACTCCCCTACAGGTGGAGAGCTAGGGCTCAAACCAGGAACCTCACGCTAGTACTTGCGCTTCGTGCCATGTGTGCTTAATGGGTTGCACTACCACCTGACTCCCCTTTCTCTGCTTTCTGCAGGAGGAAAAAAAGGAGTTTGCTGCCAAGTGTGATTCTTTTTACCCTTATCTGACCTCCCTCCCCATATACTGAAGTGCAGAATAATCATTGAATACATTGCTGTCTCAGTGGTAGTGACGAATATATGTCAGATCACTTAAGATTCAGTTCCAACATGACTACATCATTGACAACAACGATTCAGACTAAATCAAGCCAGTCTATTGTGTCTAAAAACAGTGCTACTTTAAGATTCTCTTACCTGGTCAAAAAACAATTGGTTGGTCCCACTAATACACTTAATAATGTAATGGGAAAATTAATTTCATCCTACTCTGCCTCACCACAATCCCTTTACCAACTTACACATCATTGGTTCATTTCTCTTTATTAAAAAAAATCTTTTTTTCCCCCAGACCATTGCTCAGCTCTGGTTTATAGTGGTGTGGGGGATTTAATCTGGGACCTTGGAGCCTCAGGCTCTACATAACCATTATGCTATTTACCCCCACCCTTATTTATTTATTTAAAATATTCATTTCATTTATCCCCTTTTGTTGCCCTTGTTTTATTGTTGTTGTTGGATAGGACAGAGAGAAATGGAGAGAGGAGGGGAAGACAGAGAGGGGAAGAGAAAGACAGACAACTGCAGACCTGCTTTACCGCTTGTTAAGCAACTCCCCTGCAGGTAGGGAGCCAGGGCTTGAACCAGGATCCTTATGCTGGTCCTTGTGCTTTGCGCCACCTGCGCTTAACCTACTGTGCTACAACCTGACTCCCACCCTTAAATTATTTTTATTGGATAGAGCACGCCAGGGACTGGTCAGTGGTACACCTGATTAAGCACATGTTATAAAGCACTAGGGCCATGGCTTGGTCCCCACCTGCAGAGGGAAAGTTTTTTGATTGGTGAAGCATGTTTGCGGGTGTCTCTCTCCCTATCCCCCTCTCTTCCCTCTTGATTTTTAGCAGTCTCTATCCAATAAATAAATTTAAAAAAATATAAATTTAGAGGTGTGGTAGATAGCATAACGGTTATGCAAACAGGCTCTCATGCCTAAGGCTCTAAAGCCCCAGGTTCAATCCCCCGCACCACCATAAGCCAGAACTGAACGGTGCTCTGGTTATAAAATTTAAAAAAAAAATTTAGGGAGTCGGGTGGTAGTGCAGAGGGTTAAGTGCACGTGGCGCAAAGCATAAAGATCCAGATTCAAGCCCCTGGCTCCCCACCTGCAGGGGAGTCGCTTCACAGGTGAAGCAGGTCTGCAGGTGGTTTTCTCTCCCATCTATCTGTCTTTCCCTCCTCTCTTCATTTCTCTGTGTCCTACCCAACAATGACTACATCAATAACAACAATAACTACAACAATAAAAAACAAGGGCAGCAAAAGGAAAACTAAATAAATAAAAATTGGGGAAAAAGAAGATAATTTAAAAAACTAGGAAAAAAAAAGACAGAAATCAAGCGGGTAAAAGGGTGGTAAGAGAAGGAGACACCAGGGGCCAGGTGGTGGCACAACTAGTTAAGTGCACACACTACAGTGCCCAAGGACCACTGGCAGGGGGAGGATTCACCACTCAGGTGGGGATCCTTATGCCGTTGCACTATGTGCACTCAACCCACTGCACTACCACCCACCCTCCTCAAGTATTATTTTCTAACCAGCACGGCTCACTTCTGGCTTATGGTGGGTACAGGGGACTGAACCTGGGACTTTGGAGCCTCAGGCACAAGTCTCTTTTCATAACCTTTATGCTATCAACCCCGCTGTCCAAAAATTTTTTTAAATAGTAGTATTTTTTGGGGGGGAAGAGTTACTGTCCACTCTAGTTTACTACAAATTGGCTGAAATACTGAAATCTAATAATCAAGCCTATAGCAATATTATTCCTAAAATACACGTCAAAACAAGCACCTGTGGATATATAACACATGGGGGGGGGGGAGGACCACAACCCAAACCCAGTCGCCCCAATAAAGCCTAGAGTCAGGATGACTTACATTTTGTTTGCTTTCTCTGGAGTTTCAAACTCTTTCCATAAACTATCAACCTCTTGAAGTTTCTTTTCATTCAGAACCTGTAATGAATATTTAAATAATTCTTTAAATCGTGCGTATCAACAAGACAGACTCAAAGTGAAAGGATGGAAAACTACAAGCCAATGGACCACACACAAAAAAAGTAACAGCTAGCTATTCAGTACAAGACAGACCTTAAAACAGTAAAAAAAAAGAAAAAGAAAAAAAAAAATGGACTGGAGCTGGTGTGTTGCACCAAAGTAAAGGACTCTGGGGTAGGGGGTGTTCAGGTCCTGGAGCATGATGGTAGAGGAGGACCTACAGGGGATTTAATTGCTATGTAGAAAACTGGGAAATGTGAACGGGTAGATGGCATAATGATTATGCAAAGACACTTATTCCTGAGGCTCCAAAGTCTCAGGTTCAAGGTGAATTCACCTTCTTACCCCATCTTGGGGCTAGAGTTCAAAGAAATCATGTTAAGTGAGAAAGAAACAGAAGGATGAATATGGGATTATCTCTCTCATAGACAGAAGTTGAAAAACAAGATCAGAAGAGAAAATACTTAGCAGAACTTGGACTGGAGTTGGTGTACTGCACCAAAGTAAAAGACTCTGGGGTGGGGTGGGTGGAGGGTTCAGGTCCTGGAACAGGATGGCAGAGGAGGATCCAGTGGGGTTTGAATTGTTATGTGGAAATGTTTTGCATGTATAAACTATTTATTTTACTGTTGACTGTACAACGAAAAGGGGGGTAGGGGGTGGTGCCGCACCTGATTGAGCACACCTGTTACAATGCACAAGGGCCCAGGTTCAAGACCGCAGTCCCTACCTGCAGAGGAAAGCTTCACAAGTGGTGAAGCAGTGCTGCAGGTTGTCTATCAACCCCCCTCCTCTCAATTTCTGACTGCCTTTATCAAATAAAGATAATTAAAACATTTTAAAAAGGTAGAATTAATTTCTTCCTCAATTACCAATTTCCTTTTAAAATATTTATTTACTTCCTTTTTGTTGCCCTTGTTTTTACTGTTGTTGTCATCATTGGATAGGAAAGAGAGAAATGGAGAGAGGAGGGGAAGACAGAGAGGGAGAGAGACACCTGCAGACCTGTTTCACCACCTGTGAAGCGACTCCCCTGCAGGTAAGGAGCGGGGGCTTGAACCAGGATCCTTATGCCAGTCCTTGCACTTTGCGCCACCTGCGCTTAACCTGCTGTGCTACCACCGGACTCCCAATTACAATTTTTTTTTCAGAACACATTTTGTGAAATAGCCCGTTTAGTACTGGGAATGAATTCAGATCTTGGGTCTTTACTGAAAACCTTACTTATTATTTGCCCCCAGGGTTGTTGCTGGGGCTCTGTGCTTGCACTGAGTCCACTGTTCCTGGTGGCCATGGAGGCCATCTCCCCCACCAATGCTGTTCCGGTTGGATAGGACAGAGAGAAGAGGAGAGGATGGGAAGAGAAAATACCTGCAGACCTGCTTCAAGGCTTGTGATGTGCTCAGCAGGTGGAGGAGTAGGGGGCTTGAACCTTATACCTGTCCTTGCGCTTCACACTATGCGTGCTTAACCTGGTGCACTACCTGAAAACTTTAAGCCTCAGGCAAGTCTTTTGAATGCCATTATGCATCTCCCCTGAGGCAGGAAGCTTTGTTTTCAGAGTCCTACACCACTTTCCATAAAGAATGTTCATAGTGGTCTGGGAGGTGGTGCAGTGGATAAAGCATTGGACTCTCAAGCATGAGGTCCTGAGTTCAATCCCCGGCAGCACATGTACCAGAGTGATGTCTGGTTCTTTCTCTCACCTATGTTTCTCATTAATAAATTAAATCTAAAAAAAAAAAAAAAAAAACCAAACAACAACAACAAAAAAACTGAAGATCTTAAAATCCAATCACTCCATCAGATTTCATGTGTGGAGACCTTAACTCATTAAAAAAAAATTTTATTTATTTATTCCCTTTTGTTGCCCTTGCTGTTTTATTGTTGCAGTGATTACTGATGTCACTGTTGTTGAATAGGACAGAGAGAAGAATGCAACTAACCTTACTCTTGAGACACAGCTCATGCAAACAAAACTTATCTTTTTCATAGTTAAAAATCAAATATATTTGAAGATAACACCTGGGTAGTAAAACAGGCATTATGTAAGGCATACTATTAGCATTCCTAAAGTATAACAAGGACAGAAACAAGTATAATGAAATTACACCAATTCATGCTCACTTAGTCAGGCTACACCATTAATAGAACAATGAACAAAATATAATCAGATCATTTCCACTTTGTTGTACATTTGCTTTAAACTTTAATAAGATACATACAAAACCTTGTATACAACATCCATTTCTAGTCCTTTTGCTTACAGTCAACAATATTTATACACCTTTCCCATATTTGGGAGCTACTCTCTTCCCTGGTCCAGCTTTCTGGTCCTTTTTAAAGCCATGACATCACCTTCCCAGACAATAACTTGGATCTACCTGCATATCAGATGTCAGGCCCTGGGGAAAAAAAATAAAAACTAGTATAGTCATGGGGTCTTTAGAATATAACTAAATAGGACTACTATCTATAAAATGGAGACCCCCCCCAACTCTTCATCTGCACTATTCCAGCCTTTAGTTTCATGATTTAGTCAACAATTTGTTTGGCTTTATATGTTAACTCTCTTTTCAACCACCAGGTTCCAGATGCTAGCATGATGTCGACCGGACCTTCCTGGACAGACAACCCCAACAATGTGTCCCGGAGATCTGCTTCCTCAGAGTCCTTCCCCACTAGGGAAAGAGAAAGACAGGTCGATCAATACTGGGAGTATTGATCGACCTGTCAATGCCCATGTTCAGTGGGGAAGCAATTACAGAATGACCTTCCATCTTCTGCATCCCACAATGAACCTAGGTCCATACTCCCAGAGGGATAAAGAATAGGAAAGCTATCAGGGGGGGATGGGATATAGAGATCTGGTGGTGGGGACTGTGGAGTTGTACCCCTCTTATCCTATGGGTTTTTTTCAGTGTTTTCTTTTTATAAATAAAATTTTAAAAAATTAAAATAGCCGGGAGTCGGGTAGTAGTGCAGTGGGTTAAGCGCAGGTGGCACAAAGCACAAGGACTGGTGTAAGGATCCTGGTTGGAGCCCCCGGCTCCCCACCTGCACAGGAGTAGCTTCACAGGCGGTGAAGCAGGTCTACAGGTGTCTCTTTCTCTCCCCGTCTTCCCCTCCTCTCTTCATTTCTTTTTGTCCTGTCCAACAATGACGGCATCAATAACAACAACGATAACTACAATAAAACAGGGTAACAAATTTTTTAAAAAATTAAAAAGCCACAAAAAAAGTCCTTTTGCAGGAGTTGGGCGGTAGCGCAGCAGGTTAAGTGCATGTGGCGGGAAGCGCAAAGACGGGCATAAGGATCCCGGTTCGAGCCCCCAACCTGCCCCCAACCTGCGGGGGAGTCGCTTCACAGGTGGTGAAGCAGGTCTGCAGGGGTCTTTCTCTCGCCCTCCCCTCTCCATTTATGTCCTATTCAACGACGACAACATCAACAATAACTACAACAATAAAACAAGGACAACAAAAGGGAATAAATAAATATAAAAAAAGTCATTTTGCATTGAGCTTTTCCCGTCTCCAAAAGACAAAGAGATCCGGGAGTTGGGCGGTAGCGCAGTAGGTTAAGCGCAAGGACCAGGCACAAGATCCCGGTTCGAACCCCAGAATCACATCTGCAGGGGAGTCGCTTCACAGGCAGTGAAGGAGGTCTGCAGGTGTCTGTCTTTCTCTCCCCTGCCTTCTTTCTCCATTTCTCTCTGTCCTATTCAACAACGACGACATCAATAATAATAAAAAGCGCACCAAAAGGGAATAAATATTTAAAAAAAGATCCATTTACTTTTTTAAAATTTTATTTATTGACTGATGAGAAATAGGAGAGAAAGAGCCAGACATCACTGTGGTACATGTGCTGCTGGGGATTGAACTCAGGACCTCATGCTTTAAAGTTCATTGATTTACTGCGCCACCTCCCGGACCAACAGATCCATTCATTTATTTTTACGGTAAGCTCTGGGTTATGGTGGTGTGGGAGGTTGAACCTGGGACCTCAGGGCCTCAGGCATTAATTTGTTTGCATAACCAGTATGCTATTTTATTACATGAATTTCAAGTTAGAAATGGTGGGTCAAGTGTTGGGATTAGGTTGGAATAATTCCCATTTCTTTTTATTTATTTATTTATATTTATTTTATTTATTCCCTTTTGTTGCCCTTGTTGTTTTATTGTTGTAATTATTATTGTTGTTGTCATTGTTGGATAGGACAGAGAGAAATGGAGAGAGGAGGGGAAGACAGAGAGGAGGAGAGAAAGATAGACACCTGCAGACCTGCTTCACCGCCTGTGAAGCAACTCCACTGCAGGTGGGGAGCCGAGGTTCGAACTGGGATCCTTATGCCGGTCCTTGTGCTTTGCGCCACCTGCGCTTATAATTCCCATTTCTAAGATTAAGTCTGGGACGAGTAAAATTTAAGGAATATCGTTTGAAATTGTGTAATATTCTAGAATGATGCAGTTCTTTTACATAGTCACTACATTAATACATAATCTTGAAAGTGAGAAGTAATTTTAAAAGGTGCTTATAACTCGATAAATCACTGTATGAACGTGTATGAGTCACAATATAAAATGCATTCTTGGGGGTGGAAGGTAGATAGCATAATGGTTATGCAAACAGACTCTCATGCCTGAGGCTCCAAAGTCCCCGCACCACCATAAGCCAGAGCTGAACAGTGCTCTGGTTAAAAGAAAAAGAAAAAAAAAAAAAAAACATTCTCGGGGAGAATGCATGTCCAAGAAGGATGACAGAGGACCTAGTGGGGGTTATATGGGAAACTGGGGAATGTTATGCATGTACAAACTATCGTATTTACTGTTGAATATGAAACATTAATTCCCCAATAAAGAAAATTTTAAAATAATACATTCTCTTGTGGCCTGGCATGTGGTGCAGTGGATAAAAATCACTGGATCCTCAACCATAAAGTCTTGAGTTCAATCACAGGCAGCACACGTACCAGAGTGAAGCCTGGTTCTATCTTTCTCATGAATAAATTCTTAAAAAAAAAAAAAATGCATCGTCTAGTGTGAATTGAGGTTTTTGTTTTTTTTTTAAAGGCTCCAGCAACCAGGGAAATAGTTGAAATGATAGGGCATAGGACCTGCATGTCTGAAGTTCTTAGTTTGATTCCTGGTACAGGAGAGTAAGCTGTGGAGTGTTGCTTTTACTTCCCTGTGTCATGTAAAAACTTCCTCATATATATAAGATGAATATTTTCATGCCTGATGCTCCAAAGTTGCAGGTTCAATCCCCAGCAACACCATAAGCCACAGCTGAACAATGCTCTGGTCTCTCCCCTCTTTCTCATTAAAAATAAATAAAAAATGCGATTAGTCCCAATTATTTATAAATTAATATTGTAAGTATTTGGCGGTATCTGCAGAACTTGTGACATTTTTAGAGGTACTAACACCCTTAAGATTGTTAATAATTCAGTCACAGACAATTCTAATTGGACTAAAAATAAGCAAATTCAATTTTCATACTTTATTGCTTGACTGGATTTCTTAAAAACAAATATTTAATGTAACAAGGGTTCAAATGTCAAGAGAAACTTGGAAGAAACAAGTGAGAAGTCCGGCAACAGTTACAGGTAACAACCTGCCTCTCTTCACTATCATTTATTAAAAATAGGGGGTTGGGGGCTGCGGAGACCGTATAACGCTTATGCAAAAAGGCTTCATGCCGGAGGCACGTAGCGTCTCGTGTTCAATCCCCAGCACCACCATACGCCAGAGCTGAGCAGTGCTCTGGCGGCTCTCTCTGTACCTCTCAATAAACATTTAAAATTCACACTGATTTCTTCAGCTAATTCCATCAACGATGTCTTCGAAACTGCGCCGTGTGTTCCCCTCCATTTCGGCTTTAATCCAAATTATCTTACTGGGGGGGAGGGGCCTGGACACGTACAAACGTGTTTCCTTGCTTGCTTCCTTTAAGATAGATTTGAACTTGTCACTTCTCAACTTAAATTTTTTTCCGGTACTTCTTCAGAAGACTCAGAATTAAAACTCGAGCTGCAAGCTCGTCCAGAGCCGCTGCTCCCCTGCACCTTGACTCTCCCCAGTGCAGGCGCCCGCGCCCCAGACAGCGGCACCACGTGTTCACCAACCGAGAACAGGCCGCAAGCCTCCGTCCTCCACCTCCTCCTCCAGGAGCAAGGGGCTGAAAAGGCACCCAGGCACCCGGAGCAGCGCGGCCCGTCCTCAGGTCCTTCTCCCTTCCCGGCTGCCCAACACCTAACTTCTCCCTCCAATGTCTCCATCTCCCACTTACCTTAAAGATGGCGTAGCCCACCGAAGTTTCAAACAGCACCAACATGGTGAGGCCGGATCCGGGCGCCGCGCGGCCGTTGGGGAGCTCCTCTACCACCGGGAAAAGCCCAAGTGTGCGGCCCCCAAAGGCCGGCACCGCCGGGGCCGACGGAGCGCACGCTTTCCGCAAAGCACCAGAGCACGTTGACCGAACGTTGCACGCGCGCCGAACAGAAGCTTCTTTCTCCGAGGACTCTGGGATGTGACGTCACTTCCGACAGCCGCGGTGCCGCAGAATCGGCCGTCATTTCCGGGATATTCCCGCCACGGGAGGGAGTCTGCAGAAAGTATCGCGTGATTTCCGAAGGTCCTTGACAGAACACCGCTTGTTATATTGAACTGTCATATGTTTTACCTATAGAAAAATTGGAGCAGCTGGAATTTGAGAAATACCGGCCGCTAGACACCTCCCAGGGAGGGCACAGCATCTGAGCACTCCTGACCTTCCGCTTTGTGAACAGACTGAATTTTTTTATTCTTTTTTAAAAAAATATTTATTTTCCCTTTTGTTGCCCTTGTTTTTCATTGTTGTTGTGGTTATTATTGTTGTTATTGATGTCGTTGTTGTTGGATAGGACAAAGAGAAATAGAGAGAGGAAGGAAAAACGGAGAGGGGGAGAGAAAGACACCTGCAGACATGCTTCACCGCCTGTGAAGCGACTGTCCTGCAGGTGGGGAGCCGGGACTCGAACCGGGATCCTTACGCTCTTCCTTGCGCTTTGCGCCACCTGCACTTAACCCGCTGTGCTACCACCTGACTTCCTTATTTTTTTAATAATATTTATTTATTTATTCCCTTTTGTTGCCCTTGTCATTTTTAAAATTTTTTTTATTTATTTTAGTGAGAAAGAGTAGATATAGAGGGAAAGATACCAAGAGAGAGAGAAAGACCAGAACACTGCTCAGTTCTGGCTTATGGTGGTGCAGGAGATTGAACTTGGGACCTCAGAGCCTCAGGCTTGAAAGGCTTTTGCATAACCATTATGCTATCTCCCCAGCCCACCCTTGTTGTTTTATTGTTGTGATTATTATTGTTGTCGTCGTTGTTGGATAGGACAGAGAGAAATGGAGAGAGGAGGGGAAGACAGAGAAGGGGAGAGAAAGATAGACACCTGCAGACCTGCTTCACCACCTGTGAAGCAATCCCCCCTGCAGGTGGGGAGCCAGGGGCTCGAACCGGTATCCTTACGCCCATCCTTGTGCTTTGCGCCACCTGCGCTTAACCCGCTGCACTACCGCCCAACTGCCTTTTTTTTTATGAGTTTTATTTTATTTTTTTAATTTCTTTATTGGGGGATTAGTGGTTTACACTTGACAGTAAAATACAATAGTTGGTACATGCATAACATTTTCACATAACAATACAACCTCTACTAGGTCCTCCTCTGCCATCATGTTCCAGGGCTGCAGAGTCTTTTACTATGGTGCAATACACCAACTCCAGTCCATGTTCTGCTCTGTGTTTTCCCTTTTGATTTTGTTTTCCAGCTTCTGCCTGTGAGTGAGATCATCCCATTGTCATCCTTCTGTTTCTGGCTGATCTCACTTCACATGATTCCTTCAAGCTCCACCCAAGATGGGGTGAAGAAGGTGAAACCACCATTTTTAATAGCTGAGTAGTATTCCATTGTGTATATAGACCACAACTTGCTCAGCCACTCATCTGTTGTTGGACACCTGGGTTGCTTCCAGGTTTTGGATATTAAAGCCAGACTGAATTTTAGTAGAGATGCCTTTCAAATATATGTAGGTCTCTTCAATTTTTGCTGCAATGGCTCTGGGGTATGAATGTACAATTTACGGCCTTGTTGTGGGGTAATTAGCTTATCTAGGACTTTCATTCTTGGGAACAGGTTTAAATATGTCAGCTCTGGGCCAACAAGATAGCTCCCCTTGGTGAGTGTGCTGTGTTTGCCCTGGAAGTTATCCAGGTTCAAGCTTGGCCTCCACACAGAGGGGAGCTTTGGTGCTGCGGTATCTTTCTATCCCTGCCTCCATTTTTCTATGTTTCTTTGTTTTTCACTTATTTATTTATTTTTGTCAGAGCACTGTTCAGCTCTGCTGGCGACTGAACCTGGATCCTTCAAGCCTCAAGCATAAAAGTCTTTTGCTATTATGCTATCTCCCAAGCCCAAAGGAAATTCTTTTTTTTTTTTTAAAGATTTTATTTATTAATGAGAAAGATAGGAGAGAGAAAAAGAACCTGACATCACTCTGGTATATGTGCTGCTGGGGATTGAACTCAGGACCTCATGCTTGAGAGTCTAGTGCCTTAGCCACTGTGCCACCTCCCAAACCACCAAAGGAAGTTTTTTTAATTAATTTATTTCCCTTTTGTTGCCCTTGTTGTTTTTTATTATTGTTGTAGTTATTATTGTTGTTGTTATTGATGTCGTCATTGTTAGATAGGACAGAGAGAAATGGAGAGAGGAAGGGAAGACAGGGGGGAGAGAAAGACACCTGCTTCACCGCCTGTAAAGTGACTCCCCTTGCAGGTGGGGAGCCAGGGGCTTGAACTGAGATCCTTAGCCAGTCCTTGCGCTTTGCAGCACATGCACTTAACCCGCTGCACTACTGCCCAACTCCCCAAAGGAAATTCTTAAACATTTAAACACTTGGTGACCCGGGAGGCGTCACACTGGATAAAGCATTGTATACTCTCTCTCTCTCTTTTTATTATATTTATTTATTTATGTATATGCTTACTTATTTTGACCAGAGCACTAATCAGATCTGCCTTATTGTGGTGTGGGGGATTGACCCTGGGACTTTGGAGCCTCAAGCATGAGAGTCTCTTTGTATAATCATTATGCTATCTACCCCCACCCTATTATCTTTATTTACTGGATAGAGACAGCCAGAAATTGAGCAGGATGAGGGAGATATAGATGGAGAGAGACAGAGAGACACCTGCAGCCCTGCTTCACCACTTGTGGAGCTTTTGATGTGGGGACCAGGATCTGGTTCCTTGTACATTTTAACATGTGCACTCAATTAGGTACACACCACCTGGACCCCCTTTCTTCTTTCTTCTTTGGTTTTTTTTTTTTTTTTTTTTTTTGCCTCCAGGGTTATCACTGCGACTCAGTGCCTGTACTAGGAATCCATAGTTCCTGGAGGCTTTTTTTTTTCCCTTTTGTTGCCCTTGTTGTTTATCATTAGTGTTATTATAATTATATTGTTGTTACTGCTGTCGTTGTTGTTGGATAGGACAGAGAGAAATCAAGAGAGGTGGGGAAGACAGAGAGGAAGAGAGAAAGATAGACACCTGCGAACCTGCTTCACCACTTGTGAAGTGACTGCCCTGCGGGTGGGGAGCCAGAGGCTGGAACTGGGATCCTTATGCTGGTCCTTGTGCTTCACGCCATGTGCACTTAACCCACTGCGCTACCGCTCAACCCCCTCTTCTTTTTTTATTTGTCTATGGATATATTTATTTGTTTATTTATTTCCTTTTGTTGCCCTTGTTGTTTTATTGTCATAGTTACTATTGTTATTGATGTCATCCCTGTTAGGATAGGACAGAGAGTGTGCCACCACCTGACCCCCCTTTTTTTTTTGTTGTTGTTGTTGATTGTTTTATTTTGTCATCTTGGGGCTTCACCGCAGGGACCAAGTCTTTCAGCTAGAAAGAGAGGGAGAGGGATAGGGAGGAAGAGAGAGGGAGAGAGGAGAGAGCCAGTGGGTTTAGCACACATGGCGCAAAGTGCAAGGACTGGTGTAAGGATCCGGGTTCCAGCCCTTGGCTCCCCACCTGCAGGGGAGTCGCTTCACAGGCGGTGAAGCAGGTCTGCAGGTGTCTGTCTTTCTCTCCCCTTCTCTGTCTTCCCCTCCTCTCTCCATTTCTGTCTGTCCTATCTAACAACAACGACATCAATAACAATAATAACTACAACAATAAAACAAGGGCAACAAAAAGGAATAAATAAATAAAACAAAAACATTTTAAAAAATTTTTAAAAGAGAGAGAGAAGTGTTGTTAAAATTTCGTATGCTCTTGCCGGCCTGGCTTGCTTCACGGCGGGTAACAGAGACGCGGAGACAACGGCTGGGCAGGGAAGCTGTATTTCTTTATTCAGGAACAACGATTCACAAACTAAGACAAACTAATCACCAAACAGAACTCGGCTGTCTCTTTGCGGCGGCGCAAGCACTCTCTCTTACTCTGGAACTCAGGAACTTTCCAACTCTGGAACTCTGGAACTCTCGTACTGGGGAACCCCCTGAAACTCTTCCACTGTGGAACTCTCTCTTACTCTGTAACTCTGGAACTCTCGAACTCAAGAACTCAGGAACTCTGGCTAACTCTGGCACTCTTGAACTCAGGAACCCTCTCCCTTACTCTCGAACTCAGACACTCTCGAACTCATGAACTCAGGAACCCTCCCTCAGGGTTCCTTGGGGCGGGGCCAAGCAGGCCCGCGAAATTAATTGGACTGATCCAATTCTCTTGGTTTGGGGAGGGCTAGAACAAACCAATGTAAGGCATACGACAGAGAAGGAAGAACACTACAGCACCAAAACTTCCCCAATGTGGTGGGAGGCTGGGCTTGAACATGGGCCATATGCATGGCAAAACCGTTAACTCCTCCAAAGCAAACTGTCTTGCCATCCCTCCCTTTAAAAATAGACAGAGGGAGTCCAGCGATAGCATTGCGGGTTAAGCGCACGTGGTGCAAAGTACAAGGACCCGCGTAAGAGTTAGAGGGAGTTTGTCGGTAGCTCAGCGGTTAAACGCAGGTGACCAAAACTCAAGGACCCGCGGAAGGATCCCGATTTGAGCCCCTGGATACTCACCTGCAGGGGGGTCGCTTCACAAGCAGTGAAGCAGGTCTGCAGGTGTCTATCTTTCTCTCCCCCTCTCTGTCTTCCCCTCCTCTCTCCATTTCTTTCTGCCCTATCCAACAACAAAGACATCAACAACAACAACAATAATAATTACAACAATTAAAAAAAAGGACAACAAAAAGGGAAAATGAATAAATTTTTTTTAAGCTTGAACTAAGCTTTTTTTTTTTTTTTTTTAAGATTTTATTTACTAGAAAGATAGGAGAGGAACCAGACATCACTCTGGTACATGTGCTGCCGGGGATTGAACTCAGGACCTCATGCTTGAGAGCCCAATGCTTTATCCACTGCGCCACCTCCTGGACCACTGAATAAATATTTTTTTAAATCCTTAAAAAAAAAAAGAATCCAGGTTAAAGCTCCCCACCTTTATGGGGAGTCACTTCAGAAGCCGTGAAGCAGTGCTCCAGATATCTCTTGGCCTCTCTCATTCTCTATCTCTCTTTCCTCTCTCAATTTCTCTCTGTCTCTGTCCAATAATAAACAGATTAGTAATTTTAAAAAACAGAAGAGAAAGGGAGTAAATGAAATCACTTTAGTGAGAACCCCTCAACTGTGAAATCTCTAAGCTGTCTTCACACATTGCTATTTATATAATCAGCTTCAGTCAGGAGTTAAGAGCAGGTTCTAATTTGGGATTTGGATCTTGGCCAAATTCAGTAGTTGGAAATCTCTTTGTGTTTTGAATATTACAGGGAAATAACTCAATTTGCAGAGCGAGGAATTGCATGCCAGAGGTTCCCAGTTTAACCTCCAGCGCTGCATGTACCCGATTGGTGATCTGGCTTCTTTTTCCTTCACTCTCATATGAAATAAAACAAATATTTTAAAGAAGAAGAGGACATTTCCTATTGCAAGAGAAGTTAGTTGATCATACTTTATTAAAGAAAGTATTAAGGTGGTCTGGGAGGTGGCATAGTGGATGAGGCATTGGACTCTCAAGCATGAGGTCCTGAGTTCAATCCTCAGTAGCATATGTACCAGAATGATGTCTGGTTCTCTCTCTCTCTTTCTGTATTTCTCATTAATAAATAAAATCTTTTTTTGGGAGTCGGGTGGTAGTGCAGCAGGTTAAGCACACGTGGCACCAAGTGCAAGGATCCCGGTTGGAGCCCCCGGCTCCCCACCTGCAGGGGAGTTGATTCACAAGTGGTGAAGAAGGTCTGCGGGTATCTATCTTTCTCTCCCCTCTTTGTCTTCCCCTCCTCTCTCCATTTCTCTCTGTCCTATCTAACAATGATGACATCAGTAACAACAATAATAACTACAACAATAAAACTACAAGGGCAACAAAAGGGAATAAATAAATAAATATATATATTTTTAAAGTACTAGGTCAAGGGGAGATAGTACAAAGTAGTATAAGGTGGAAACTATGGGATAAGATAGTTAATCCAGAGTGGCTAATTATTTTTTTACCAAATCCCTGCTCAATTCTGGTTTATGGCGGTACTGGGGATTGAACCTGGGACCTCAAAAACTCAGGTATGAAAGTTTTTTGCATGACCGTTATGCTATCTCCCCCAGCTGGGCTAATAATTTTTATTAGTGCCTTACCATGATTAAATGACAAGAATTAATAACATGTTTCTGGGGGCCAGGCAGTGGTACACCAGGTTGAGTGCACACATTACATTTTGCAAGGACTTAGGTTCAAGTCCCCTGGTCCCCACCTGAAGGGGGGAAACTCACAAGTAGTGAAGCAGTGCTTCAATAGTCTCTCTTTCTCCTTTCTCTTTCTCAGTGTGTCTCTATCCAATAATTAATTAATTAATTAACTAAAAAGGGGGGGTAAGTGCACATGATGCAAAGCTCAAGGACCTGCGTAAGGATCATGGTTTGAGCCCCACTCCCCACCTGCAGGGGGGTCGCTTCCACAAGAAGGCAGATATCTGCAGGTGTCTATCTTTCTCTCCCCCTGTTTGTCTCCCCCTCCTCTCTCGATTTCTCTCTGTCCTATCCAATAATAACAGCAGTAACAGCAAAGACAATAATATCAATAACCGGGGAAAAAATAGCCTCCAGGAGCAGTGGATTCGTAGTGCAGGCACCAAGCCTCAGCAATAACCCTGGAGGCAATAAAGGAAAAAAATAAAAGAAAAGAAAACTTTATTTATTTTTAAAAATTATTTATTTATTTATTTATTTATTTTCCCTTTTGTTGCCCTTGTTGTTTTTCATTGTTGTTGTAGATATTATTGTTGTTATTGATGTCTTGGTTGTTAGATAGGACAGAGAGAAATGGAGAGAGGAGGGGAAGACAGAGGAGGAGAGAAAGATAGACACCTGCAGACCTGCTTCACCACCTGTGAATCAACTCCCCTGCAGGTGGGGAGCCGAGCCAGGGGCTCGAACCAGGATCCTTGAGTCAGTCCTTGTGCTTTGCACCATGTGCACTTAACCCACTGCATTACTGCCCCACTCCCAATAAAAGAAAACTTTAATAAAAAAAAGAGAGAAAGAAATATGGGGGCTCGTGGTGTTGCACCTGGGTGGCTGCACATGTTTTAATGGCTTGGGACAGAGTTCCAGCCCTGGTCCCACCTGCAGGGGGGAAGCTTTGCAAATGGTGATGTTTTGCAGGTTTCTCTCTCTCCCTTTTTTTTTTTTTTTAACCAGAGCACTGTTCAGCTCTGGCTTATGATGGTGTGGGGGATTGAACCTGGGACTTTGTAGCCTCAGGCATGACAGTCTGTTTGCATAACCATTATGCTATCTAGTCTCCATCCTCCCTTTTATTTATGAAGATAGAAGGAGAGAGAGAGAGAGAGAGAGAGAGAGAGAGAGAGAGAACCCACTCTGGTACATGTAATGATGCGGATTGAACTCAGGACCTCATGCTTGAGAATCCAATGCTTTATCCACTTCACCACCTCCCAGACCACTCTCTCTCTCCCTCTCTTATCACCCCTTTCGTCTTGATTTCTGGCTCTATCCAATAAATAAAGATAATAATAATATAATAAAAAGTAAAGAAAACTATTCTCAGGGGGGTCGGGCTGTAGCACATAAAGTTAAGTGCACATGGCACAAAACTCTAGGATAGAGGACCAGCCTAAGGATCCCAGCGAAAGGATCCTGGCTTGAGCCCCCAGCTCCCCACCTGCAGGGGTGTCGGTTCCGGGGGAAATGGCTTCCACTTCACAGGCTGGCCTGTTGGCCACCAGAGACAGACGGAGAGTGGGGAATGTCGGGCCAGCGGCGGCAGGTGTAAGCTCACTAAGCAGTCTTCCAGCGTACCTTGGCGGTGGACAGTGTAACAAACCCTCAGGGTACCATGGCAGTGCATAGAACACTTTATTGTTTCAGTTACAAGTTTATAAAGGGGTAGCTGTGCAGGGGAAGTAGCCAATCTGGCCAATGAGACCAATATCTACTTATAAGGAAAAAGAGAGCAAGGCAATGAGAAGGTATGGATCCTGAGATGCAGGAATGGGGAAATAGAAATTTAAAGAAGGCGAAGCCCACCAGAGGAAGGAGGGATGGGGTGATGCGTGAGACTGATAGGCTGGTTGGAATTCCCCAGTACTCCTGCACATCTCACTGGACCACAAGGCTGGCACACCAAACAGACAAACTTGCGCGGGGCCAACCATCCATGCTCAAACACGCATTAGAGGCACACAGGGGGGTTGCTTCACAAGTAGTGAAGCAGGTCTGCAGGTGTCTTGTCTTTCTCTCCCCCTCTCTGTCTTCCTCTCCTTTCTCCATTTTTCTCTGTCCTATCCAGCAGTGATGACTTCAATAACAACAATAATAATCACAACAAAGACAAAGCAAAAGGGCAACAAAAAGGAAAATAAATATATAAAATATTAAAAAAAGAAAACTTTTCAAAAAAGAGAGAAATATATATTTTTGGTTCTCTCCTCCCACTCTTTTTTTTTTCTTCTTTTTTTTTCCCACTCTTTTTTTTTCTTTCTTTTACTAGAACACTGATCAGTTCTGGCTTATGGTGGTGATGGTGGGGTTTGAACCTGGGACTCTAGCCTCAGGCACAAGAGTCTCTTTACATAACCATTATGCTACCTACCCCCACCCCTCTCCCCACTCCTTAACATCACATTCCTTTCCCAGCCAGAATAGATCTGCATGAAAATTCACAGTTGGCTCCCCAGTAGGAGGCTAATATCTAGAATATATCTGGAATATAGCTAATATCTGGAATATTCACAAATGTGAATAGTGGATTAATTAATTAACCTCTGAAATAAATAAATAATGGGATTAAATTATTTCAAAGAACTAGTGGAAGTTCCAGATAGTTTTTTTTTTTAATCTGTTAGTGAGAGAAAGACCAGTGCCAGTATCATTCTGGCACATGTGATACCAGTTATTAAATTCAGGACCTCATCCTTGAGTCCATCATTGTGCCACCTCTCTGGCAACTCCAGGTCATTTTCTAGCTTGTTTGTTTTTAAGATTTTATTTATTAATGAGAAAGATAGGAGGAGAGAGAAAGAACCAGACCTCACTTGGGTACATGTGCAGCCGGGTATTGAACTCAGGACCTCATGCTTGAGAGTCTAGTGTCTTAGCCACCGCGCCCCCTCCCAGACCACATAATTTTTTTTTAAGTGTTCTACATTGATACTGAGTGGTGGCACACTACCCAGATACCTATGTACCTGCAGGAGGGAAGCTTCATTAATGTTGAAATATCTCCTACCCCTCCCTTCACAATTGTCCTATCAAGTAAAGAGACAAGGGGAAAGAGAGAGAGAGAAAAAAACTGACCTACACCACTTCACTGACAGTTTCCTTCTGCAGGTAGGGACAGGGGTCTTGAACCCAAGTTCTTGCATACTGTAAAATGTGCACTCAACTGGGTACACCACCCCAAATGTTCCACATGACACTGACACACTGACACACTGAAAGGACTGCCACTCTGAAAGGGAACATGATTTTAATACACAAACCAGCCAAAAGTGAGTGTATGCCCCCCCCCCCCATCTGCTTCCTTTCATCAGGCTTCAGCAGCTGGGGCCCTATTCCTTTGTTCTCTTTTTTTTTTATATTTATTTATTTATTTATTTATTTATTTACTTATTCCCTTTTGTTGTCCTTGTTTTATTGTTGTAGTTATTATTGTCCTCATTGTTGGATAGGACAGTAAGAAATGGAGAGAGGAGGGGAAGACAGAGAAGGGAAGAAAAACATAGAAACCTGCAGACCTGCTTCACCACCTGTGAAGCAACTCCCCTGCAGGTGAGGAGCCGGGGGCTCTAACCGAATCCTTATGCTAGTCCTTGTACTTTGCACCACATGTGCTTAAATCACTGCACAACTGCCCGACTCCCCCTATCCCCTTGTTCAAAGTTGCCTCAGGGGGCTAGAACCACCCTGTCATTGAGAACCCACCCAAAGTATTAAAATTATTCAGTCTTGACCCTGTTCAACTTACTACTCTGGCTCTACCATTCCTCCCATGAAAACAGATGGGCAGTCTTTAAATGCATATCACAGTGAGAAAAAACAACATTCTATTTTCTTTTTTTTTCTTTTGCCTTTATTCACTGGGGCTCAGTGCCTGCATTATGAATCCACAACTCTTTTTTTTTTATTTATTTTATTTATTTATTCCCTTTTGTTGTCCTTGTTGTTTTATTGTTATAGTTATTATTGTTGTTGTTGGATAGGACAGAGAGAAATGGAGAGAGGAGGGGAAGACAGAGAGAAGGAGAGAAAGATAGACACCTGCAGACCTGTTTCACTGCCTGTGAAGCGACTCCCCTGCAGGTGGGGAGCCGGGGTTCGAACCGGGATCCTTATGCCGGTCCTTGCGCTTTGCGCCACCTGCACTTAACCTGCTGCGCTACAGCCCGACTCCCCTAATCCACCACTCTTGTCGGCCATTTTTTCCTTTTTTTTTTTCCATTTGATTTCATAGGACAGAGAAAAATTGAGAGATGGGGGTAGTCTGGGAGGTGGTGCAGAGGATAAGGCACTGGGCTCTCAAGCATGAGGTCCTAAGTTCAATCCCTGGCAGCACATATAACAGAGTGATGTCTGGTTCTTTCTCTCTCTTCCTACCTTTCTCATGAATAAATAAATAAAATCTTAAGAGAGAGAGGGTAGAGAGGGAGAGAGAAAGATAGACACCTGAAGATCTGCTTCACTGCTTATGAAGCTTTCCCTCTGCAGGTGAGGAGCAAGGTCCTTGTACAATTAGTGCTTAATGCTATGTAAGCTTAACTGGGTGCACCACTGCCTGGCCTTCTCATTCTATATTTTTTCAAGATTTATTTATTTATTAGTGTGAAAGAACACTAAAACATCAACCTGTCACATGCAGTGCTGGGAACTGAACTTGCAATACAATGCTTATGAATCCAGTACCCTAGCCATTGTAACCAACTCCAGGGCTACAAGACAATATTCTATATTTTTGCAATTATACAATATTCTGGAAAAGGTAACACTGTGGAAACAGTAAGATGATCAATGGTGAACTGGCAAGATAACTCACTTGGATAGAATGCCTGCTCTGTCAAGCTCATTATCCAGATTCAAATCCATTCTCCATCCCACTGGAGGAAGCTTCAGGTATGGTGGTGTCTTTCTTTCTTGCCCTCTGTTTCTTTTTATCTGAAAAGTTTGTTCAGGGTGATGAAACCCTGAGGAAGACAAGGAAAAACAATTATATCAGCTATTATGATACTAGAAAGGAGGGGGGCATGAGGTGGCACCCCCCCACACACTGAGCACATACTTTATCATACAGCATGTGCAAGCACTCAAGTTGAGCCCTGGTCATCACATGTGAGCATCATGCTAAATGGATGTTTCATAAGCAATGAAGCAGTACTGTGGTGTTTCTTATTCTTTCTGTCTCTCATCACCTATCTAAAAAAAGAAAAAGTCCTGTGGGAGCAGTGAGAGTATGCAGATATGAAGCCTCAGGGTAACAGCTAGTAACAACAACGACAATAATTACTACTTTAAAATGCAAAGAGAATAATAAGCATTTTTAGGGCATTGAAGCTGTTCTGGATAATACTATAATGGTTATTGAATGCTACTATACAGTTTTCAAACCCCATGGAAATTACAGCACCAAGGTTAAGCCCTGATATAAATTGTGGATTTTTTTTGGGGGGTAGAGAGCATAATGGTTATGCAAAAAGACTCTCATGTCTTCATGTCTGAGGCTCCAAAGTGAGAGCTGAGCAGTACTTTGGTCAAAAATAAAAAATAAATTATGGATTTTTCTTTTTAAATAATTTATTTCTTTATTGGGGAATTAATGTTTTACATTCAACAGTAAATACAATAGTTTGTACATGCATAACATTCCCCAGATTCCCATTTAATAATACAACCCCCACTATGTCATTCATCATCTTCCATGAAATTATGGATTTTGGATCAGAATGTTGTATCAATAAAGACTCCGTTGCAAACTCTCTTTATCTTTTTTTTTTTTTTTTTTTTTTGCCTCACTGGGGCTTGATGCCTACACTATGAATCCACTCACTGCTCATGGAGGTGATTTTTCCCATTTTAAAAAAAATTTTATTTATTTATTTTCCCTTTTGTTGCCCTTGTTGTCTTTTTTTATTGTTGTTGTAGTTATTATTGTTGTTGTTATTGATGTGGTTGTTATTGGATAGGACAGAGAGAAATGGAGAGAGGAGGGGAAGACAGAGGGGGGAGAGAAAGACACCTGCAGACTTGCTTCACCGCCTGTGAAGCGACTCCCCTGCAGGTGGGGACCGGGGGCTCGAACCCGGATTCTTACGCCGGTCCCTGCGCTTTGCGCCACCTGCGCTTAACCCACTGTGCTACTGCCAGACTCCCGATTTTTCCCATTTTTGTTGCCCTTGTTATTATCGTTTTCATTGTTGTCACTGAATAGGACAGAGAGAGAGAAATTGAGAGAGGAGGAAAAGACAGAGAGGGGGAGAGAAAGACATCTGCAGACTTATTTCACCATTTGTGAAGCAGACCCCCATCCTGCAGGTGGGTCACTGGAGGCTCAAACCAGGGATCCTTAGGCATCCTTCCATTTCACGCCATGTGCGCTTAACCCGCTGCACTATATTATTTATTAATTTATGAGAAAGATAGGAGGAGAGAGAAATAATCAGATATCACTATGGTACATGTGCTGCGAGAGACTGAACTTGGGACCTCATGCTTGAGAGTCCAGTGCTTTATCCACTGCGCCACTCCTGGACCACTCCATTGCAAACTCTCTGCGTCAGAATGTTTATAGTGGGTCAGGTTGTGGAGGATATGAAGGAGGAAGAGGCTACAGGCAGGTATGTGGGGACTCTGTACTTTCTGTTCAACTTTACTGAGAAGCTAAAACTGGTCTCACAATTATTGTTTACTTAAAAACCAAAACCAGTGGTCCAGGAGGTGGCACAGTGATAAAGCTTTAGACTCTCAAGCATAAGGTCCGAGTTTGATCCCTGGCAGCACATGTACCAGAGTGATGTCTGGTTCTTTCTCTCTCCTCCTATCTTTCTCATAAATAACTAAAATCTTAAAACCAACAAACAAACCGTGGAGTCGGGCGGCAGCGCAGTGGGTTAAGTGCACGTGGTGAGAACCTGTGTGAGGATCCCGGTTGGAGCCCCCTGGCTCCCCACCTGCAGGAGGCGTCACTTCACAGGCGGTGAAGCAGGTCTGCAGGTGTCTATCTTTCTCTCCCACTTCCTGTCTTCTCCTCGTCTCTCCATTTCTCTCTGTCCTAACAACGACAATATCAATAACTACAACAACAATAAAAAACAACAAGGGCAACAAAAGGGAAAATAAATAAATATATTAAAAAAAACACATTGGGGTAGGGCACCAAAGCAAAACCCTGGGTTGAGGGTGAGGGTGGATGTTCAGCTTCACAGGGTGGAGATGGGGGGGTTGGGGGGGGGTGGGATGGGACACAGTCTTTTCTTTTTTTTTGGACACAGTCTTTTGGTGGTGGCAATGGTGTTTATGGACACTATCAATTTGTAGTCATATAAATCAGTATTTAATTAATATGAGAAGAAAAGAATGATTGAATGTCTCAAACTTTTTAAATCACAGACTGAATCTTTTTAATACATAGGCTGAGTCTTTGATATGTTGACTCTCTTAAAAGCTTAGACCAGGGAGAACAGAAATAACTGGTGGCACAGCTATATGCAAATAATGTCAAGGGACATAAATTATGGTTATGTTGTGTACAATACAGCAAATCCTAACAAAGGGATATTTCAAAGTTAACCCAATTGCCAAATAATGTGATTATAGCAATAAGTATTGTCTTGTTAAACCCTAAGACAGCAGGAACCTCCTGCTTCCTCTATAGGCCCTGTATATATAGCCCAGTCCTGGAACCTCTGGGGTGGGGCTCAATACCCCGCATGCTTCTCTCAATTCACACCAAATGATATTGCATCCACCAATCCCAACCTAATCAATGCAAGGAGTACTACTACCTCAGCATGCTTCATTTAAGACTGTGTCCAGAGACGTCAGGCATGGAATGTCAACCCATCACCCTTATCAACCCTTCACCCTCATTACTTGGGTAAGACCGTTCCTTTCATAATATTCTCAATTCCATTCCAGGAGGTTCACTTCCTAACAAAATCCCAAAACCTAGATATAGACCAGGTCCTGTGAGATAGCGCATATGTTCACATGTATCCATAAATTAGGGCAAAATATATACCTGAAAGCAAAAATACACAATAGTCTGTAGTGAGTCATATAAAGTTCATAATGAAATAATGTCTACTTAGACTTAGACAACCTCCTCACCTACTTCCTATCATAGTTTTCTCACTCCAAAGCTAACCTCATCAAAGCAAGGACTGCAAAAGCTGAATAAGGGCAAGAGACTGTTACACTTTAACGATGACTTCACCCCATCAGCTGGGACCCTATTCAGGGAGTCCTAAGATTCCCAAACAGACAGGATGGGCCTAGACCTTGAATAAATCCCACTCTCCATTGTTACCTGTCATTCCTATCAGGAACAACACAATAGACCCCTTTGTGGGCCCCCATAGGACCTTGCCTTCAACTTGGATCAACAATGGTAGAGAATGTTCCATCCTCTGAAGGGAGGCTGGACAACATACTCTATGCTACACCTGAGGAAGATGGGTCGTGATATTGGGGCAGCTTGGAACGTTCCTACTTATGACCACAGAATGTGAGCTCAGATCTATAGGGATGCAGAGGTAACATAGGCTCCTAAGCTGAATATGGGCCTAAGATTACATCAAATAGATGTGGTTTACAGTCAACAATATTGATATACTTTTCCCATATTTGGGAGCTACTCTCTTCCCTGATCCAGCTTTCTGGTCCTTCAGGCAGCCATGACATCACCTCCCCAGACAATAATTAGGATCCACCTGCATATCAGATTTCAGGCTTTGGCAAAAAAAAATAAACAAAACAAAACAAAAATAAACACTAGTATAGCCACAGGCCCTTTAGAATATATCTAAAATATGCTTACTAGCTATCTACAAAACAGAGGGCTCCCTACCTCTTCATCTGGACTATTCTAGCCTTTAGGTCCATGATTGGTCAACAATTTGTTTGGCTTTGTATGTTAACTCTCTTTCAGCCACCAGGTTCCAGATGCTAGCATGATGCCGACCAGACTTCCCTGGACAGACAACCCCACCGATGTGTCCTGGAGCTCTGCTTCCTCAGAGTCCTTCCCCACTAGGGAAAGAGAGAGACATGCTGGGAGTATGGATCAACCTGCCAATTCCCATGTTCATCAGGAAAGCAATTATAGAAGCCAGACCTTCCACCTTAGGCATCCCACAATGACTTTGGGTCCATACTCACAGAGGGTTAAAGAATAGGAAGGAAAGCTATCAGGGGAGGGGATGGGATACAGAATTCTGGTGGTGGGAATTGTGTGAAGTTGTACCTTTCTTATCCTATGGTTTAGTCAATGTTTCCTTTTTACAAATAAAAAATTAAAAAAAAAACCAGGGTGGGGGTCCATAGCATAGCATAAGATATGCAAAGTGACTTTCATGCCTCCAAAGTCCCAGGTTCAATTCCCCATATCACCATAAGCCAGAGCTGAGCACTACTCTGGGGGAAAAAAAAACACAAAAAAAAACACCAAACAAACAAAACCACTGGCTCAATCAAGTGCAGAAGCTCTGACAAATGCCTCCAGAATTAGAATGGGATCCCTAAGGGTAGTGCTCTATGATGAGAGGATATTTAAAGTAAGCCAATACTTTCATGAATTGAGGTCTGGCTCTGAGTATTCTGGTGGCTGTGAAATCTCCTCTGAAACTGGGTTAAAGAGATTCTGGGATCCTAGTCCCAAGGACAAAACTCTCTGAAAGGGGAAAAACAGCATTGCAGATTATTGGGCTTCCTTTGACGTAGATACACATAAACTAAAGAAGCAGGATATATGTGCTCATACACTCAGTATGCCAACATGGAGCTGGGACAAGACAACTATATAATTAAGTTCCCATTTGGAAAGTGAAAAAATTAGAGGCAGTGGTCCAGGAGGTGGCACAATGGATAAGGCACAGAACTCTCAAACATGAGGTCCTGAGTTCAATCCCTGGCAGCATATGTGCTAGAGTGATGTCTGGTTCTTTCTCTCTCTCTGCCTGTCTTCTTCATGAATAAATAAAAAAAATCTATATTTTATTTAATATTTATTTATTCATTCCCTTTTGTTGCCCTTGATTTATTGCTGTAGTTATTATTGTTGTTATTATTATTGATGTCATCGTTGTTGGATAGGACAGTAAGAAATAGAGAGAGGAGGAGAAGACAGAGAGGGGGAGAGAAAGACAGACACCTGCAGACCTGCTTCACTGCTTGTGAAGCGACTCCCCTGCAGGTGGGTAGCTGGGGGCTTGAACCCAGATCCTTATGCCAGTCCTTGTGCTTTGTGCCATGTGCACTTAGCCCGCTGCACTACCGCCCAACTGCCAATAAATAAGATATTTTAACAAAAAAAGAAAGAAGGGGAGTTGGGCGGTAGCGCAGCGGGTTAAGTGCACATGGTGCAAAGTGCAAGGACTAGCATAAAGATCCCGGTTGGAGCCTCCTGCTCCCCACCTGCAGGGGAGTCACTTCACAAGTAGTGAAGCAGGTCTGCAGGTGTCTTTCTCTCCCCCCTGTCTTCCCCTCCTCTCCCCATTTCTCTCTGTCCTATCCAACAACGATGACAACAATAATAACTACAACAAGGGCAACAAAAGGGAATAAATATTTTTAAAATGCTAAGAAGTAAAAAAAAAAAAAAAAAAAAAAAAGGGAAGCACACAGCAGTCATTTGTTTAAGGATCCCTTATCCTGATTGTGGAGAATAGAGGGTTTTTTTAAATCTTTTTTTTATATTTATTTTTATTTATTTATTCCCTTTTGTTGCCCTTGTTGTTTTATTGTTGTAGTTATTATTGTTGTCATTGTTGTTGGATAGGAGAGAAATGGAGAGGGGAGGGGGAAGACAGAGAGAGGGAGAGAAAGATAGACACCTGCAGACCTGCTTCACCGCCTGTGAAGCGACACACCTGCAGGTGGGAAGCCAGGGCTTGAACCAGGATCCTTATGCGGGTCCTTGTGCTTAGCGCCACCTGTGCTTAATCCGCTGAGTTACAGCCCGACTCCTGAGAATATAGTTTTATTTGGGTCTTAACACTGGTCCTAGGATAGAATTTATTTTCTTTTTCTTTCAGATTATTTTAAATTACTTATTTATTTATGATATTTATTTATTTTCCCTTTTGTTACCCTTGTTGCTTTTTATTGTTATAGTTATTGTTGTTGTTATTGATGTCGTCATTGTTGGATAAGACAGAGAGAAATGGAGAGAGGAGGGGAAGACAGGGGGAGAAAAAGATAGACACCTGCAGACCTGCTTCACCACCTCCCCTGCAGGTGGGGACCCTGGGGCTCAAACTGCCTGTCCTTGTGCTTTGTGCCACCTGTGCTTAACCCGCTGTGCTACCACTTGACTCCCTATTTCAAATTATTTTTATACTTTAGTTATTATTGAATAGAGACAGAGAGAAACTGAGAGGGAGAGACAGAGAGTTAGAGAGACAGAGAGACACCTGCAGCCCTATTTCATCACTTATGAAGCTTTCCCTCTCTAGGTAGGGACCAGGGACTTGAACCTGGATCCTTGAGCACTGTTGTGTGTGTTTAACCACCTCCTGGCCTCTGGAAAGATTTCTTTCTTTCTTTCTTTCTTTCTTTCTTTCTTTCTTTCTTTCTTTCTTTCTTTCTTTCCCCTAACCCTTTCTTTCTTTCTGATATCAGAGCACTGTGCAGCTCTGGCTTATGGTGGTTCTGGGATTTGAACCTGACCCCCAAGAGCCTCAGGCATGAGTTTTTTGTATAATTCCCCCCTTTATTTATTTATTTATTTTTAAAAAATTTATTTCTTTATTGGGGAATTAATGTTTTACATTCAACAGTAAATACAATAGTTTGTACATGCATAACATCCCCCAGTTTCCCATTTAACAATACAACCCCCACTATGTCATTTATCATCCTTCATGGACCTGTATTCTCCCCACCCACCCACACCCACCCTAGAATCTTTTACTTTGGTACGATACTCCAATTCCATTTCAGGTTCTACTTGTGTTTTCTTTTCTGATCTTGTTTTTCAACTTCTGCCTGAGTGTGACATCATCCCATATTCATCCTTCTGTTTCTGACTTATTTCACTCAACATGATTTTTCAAGGTCCATCCATCCAAGATCGGCTGAAAACGGTGAAGTCACCATTTTTTATAGCTGAGTAGTATTCCATTGTGTATATATACCACAACTTGCTCAGCCACTCATCTGTTGTTGGACACCTGGATTGCTTCCAGGTTTTGGCTATTACAAATTGTGCTGCCAAAAACATATGTGTACACAGATCTTTTTGGATGGATGTGTTGGGTTCCTTAGGATATATCCCCAGGAGAGGAATTGCAGGGTCATAGGGTAGGTCCATTTCTAGCCTTCTGACAGTTCTCCAGACTGTTCTCCACAGATGTTGGACCAATCTACATTCCCACCAGCAGTGTAGGAGGGTTCCTTTGACCCCACACCCTCTCCAGCATTTGCTGCTGTTACCTTTTCTGATGTATGACATTCTCACAGGAGTGAAGTGATATCTCATTGTTGTCTTTATTTGCATTTCTCTGACAATCAGACTTGGAGCATTTTTTAATGCCCCCCCCCCTTAAATCTCTGTGCTGTTTTCCCAGCCTTGTCCTCCAGACCTTTTTTTTCTTATTTATTCATTATTTAAATTTTTTTAAATATTTATTTTCCCTTTTGTTGCCCTTGTTGTTTTATTGTTATAATTATTATTGTTGTTATTGATGTAGTCGTTGTTGGATAGGACAGAGAAATGGAGTGAGGAGGGGAAGACAGAGAGGGGGAGAAAAAGACACCTACATACTTGCTTCACCGCGTGTGAAGCGACTCTCCTGCAGGTGGGGAGCCGGGGCTCGAACCGGATCCTTACTTCGGTCCTTGAGCTTGGTGCCACCTGCGCTTAACCCAGTGCGCTACCGCCCGATTCTCCCCCTTTTTTTTTCAATATTTATTTATTTATTGTTGTCCTTGTTTTTTTTTATTGTTGTCCTTGGTTTTTTTTTTATTGTTGTAGCTATTATTGTTGCTGATGTTGTCGTTGTTGGATAGGATAGAGAGAAATGGAGAGAGGAGGGGAAGACAGAGAGGGGGAGAGAAAGATAGACACCTGCAGATCTGCTTCACCTCTTGTGAAGCAACTCCCCTGTAGGTGGGAACCGGGGTCTCTAACCGGGATCCTTAAGCTGGTCCTTGAGCTTTGCGCCACATGCGCTTAACTCGTTGCGCTACGGCCGACTCCCTGTCCAGAACTTTTATTACTTTGGAAGACTCATTTTTCCTAGTCTACCTGGTTTTTACCTGGTTTTCAGGGAGAAGGACATTGTGAACCCTATCCTTATTGGGGAGAAGGGGGTAGATTAATCAACTTTACTGGTCTAATTACTGCTCATACAATGTTGGTGTCCTAGAGTTTTTTTAATTTTCCCTTTTGTTGCCCTTGTTTTTTATTGTTGTGTATTTATTATCGTTGTTATTGTTGTTGTCGTTGTTGGATAGGACAGAGAGAAATGGAGAGAGGAGGGGAAGACAGAGAGAGGGACAGAAAGAAGTCTACAGACCTGTTTCACTGCCTGTGAAGCAACTCCCCAGCAGGTGGGAAGCCAGAGGCTAGAACTGGGATCTTTAAGCTGGACCTTGAACTTTGTGCCATGTGTGTTTAAGCCACTGAGCTACAGCCATACTTCCTCTTGAGTTTGTTTTAAGACTCAGTAGTTGCAGTGGTCTGGGAGGTGGTGCAGTGGATAAAGCATCAAACTCTCTAGCATGAGGTCTTGAGTTCAATCCCTGATAGCACATATACCAGAGTGATGTCTGGTTCTCTCTCTTTCTATATTTCCTATTAATAAATAAATAAAAATTTTAAAAAAGACTCAATAGATGCAGATTTTTTTCTCTCCAGTTGCTGGGGCTTGGTGCCAGCACTATGAATCCACCATTCCTAGCAGCCATTTTTTTCTTTTCGTTTCTTTTCTTTTTTCTTTCTTTTCTTTTCTCTTCTTTTCTTTCCTTTTCTTTTCTTTCCTCCTTTTCTTCTTCTCTCCCCCCCCATTTTATTAGCAAGAATAGATATAAAGTGAGAGAGGATGGGGAGCTAGAGAGAGGTAGAGGGCCCTCCCATTATGCTATCTCCCCCATCCCAGATGTCTATTTAAAAAAAAAAAAAAGACCCAGCTCTACTGATCCATTGTGGGGTTTATATGTACCCACCCAAGCTATGAGGCACTGAAATATCCCAAGAGGCAAACAGCTGGAGCTGGATGAAGCGATTCTCATCTGAGTATGTGACACTGAACATGGGTAGGTCATGCGTGGACACCAGAGTAAACAGATCTCATTAAGATGTATGGTAGAATTTTTTTTTTTTAAAGATTTATTTATGAGCAAGATAAGAGGAGAGAGAGAGAAAGAACCAGACATCACTCTGGTACATGTGCTGCTGGGGACTGAACTCAGGACCTCATGCTTGAGACTCCAGTTCTATATCCACTGTGTCACCTCCCATATCACGGTAGAAAATTCTTAATGATTTCACAGAAAATGGTGAGGTAAAACTTATCCTCTGTAAAAATATGTTGGCTCTCTCTTAAAGTAAGTTGTCTATCAAATACTCCCTAGATAAAATAGCCAAAGCCAGAGCTTAAAAAGCCATCAAAGCCCCTGGCCATTCTAAGGAGCATACAAGAATTAAATAAGTAAAAACTCCTCCATGTAGAAGTTAAATGGCTATGATTGTTTTTTATTTAAGAATTTATTTATCTATTTATGAGAAAGATAGGAGGGGAGAGAAAGAACCAGACATCACTCTGGTACCTGTGCTGCTGGGGATTGAACTTGGGACATCATGCTTGAGAGTCTAGTGCTTTATCCACTGAGCCACCTTCTGGACCACAGCTGTGATTGTTTATATATCTAAATGTCTGTCTTAGTTAATCAGTTAAAATTAAAAAGTCTGGGAAGTATTAAGTAGACAATAGTATAAACCGATTAATAATAATAACAATATTTCTTTTTTTCTTTTTTTTTTTTTTAACACCTAAATTATGTGGAGTGGCCTGATGATGCTATCTTTGCTTCCTTCTTTTTTGAATTAACACCTCCCTCCTGTTTTTGCAAGCCCCCCCCCAGAACACACACACACTGAAAGCACCCATAACTCCTTCCGTTGCATAAAGTCGATGTGCTGGATGCCAAAGAAGCCCATTCAGGTTGTTGGCTGTACTGGGAAGAGTGACCACAGCCTTCTGTTGGGAGAGTCATTAGCTGGGGTTAATCTGTGAGAATCACCTTTTTTTTAAGGCTGTGGGCCAGGTGGTGGCACACCCAGTTAATTGCACATAGTACTATGTACAAGAACCTGGATTTGAGCCCCCACTTCCCATTTGCAGGACAGATGTTTCATGAGCAGTGAAGCAGGTCTGTAGGCATCTACCTTTCTCTCTCCCTCTCTACCTCTCCCACCCCTCTCAATTTATCTCTGTCCTATCAAATAAAGTAAGTAAGAAAATGGCCTCCATGAGCAGTGGATTTATAATGCCAGCACTGAGCCCCAGCAATAACACTGGAGGTGGGGGAGATTTAAGGCTGCACCTAGCATTAACAGACTGCTCCTAACTCCTAACCTTCCTGAAAGAACAGGCAAATAGAAAGGGACTACCTTCACTGCTTGTTCTGGCCACTAGGTGTCTCCTCTTTTTATTTATTTATTTATTTTATTTAAGAAAGGATTAATTAACAAAACCATAGGGTAGGAGGGGTACAACTCCACACAATTCCCACCACCCAATCTCCATATCCCACTCCCTCCCCCGATAGCTTTCCCATTCTCTATCCCTCTGGGAGCATGGACCCAGGGTCATTGAGGGTTGCAGAAGGTAGAAGGTCTGGCTTCTGTAATTGCTTCCTCGCTGAACATGGGCGTTGACTGGTCGGTCCATACTCCCAGTCTGCCTCTCTCTTTCCCTAGTAGGATGGGTCTCTGGGGAAGCTGAGCTCCAGGACACATTGGTGGTGTCTTCAATTCAGGGAAGTCTGGCCGGCATCCTGATGACACCTGGAACCTGGTGACTAAAAAGAGAGTTAACATACAAAGCCAAACAAATTGTTGAGCAATCATGGACCCAAAGCTTGGAAAAGTGGAGAGGAAGTATTAGGGAGGTACTCACTGCAAACTCTAGTATACTTCTGCTTTCTTACTTTGGTGCCATACTCCAAACTCAAGTCAATTTCTGCTTTGTGTTTCTACTTCTTTTTTTTTTTTACATGCATAACATTCCCCAGATTCCCATTTAGCAATACAACCCCCACTATTTCATTCATCATTTTTCATGGACCTGTATTCTCCCCACCCACCCACCCACCCCAGAGTCTTTTACTTTGGTGTAATACTCCAATTCCATTTCAAGTTCGACTTGTGTTTTCTTTTCTAATCTTGTTTTTCAACTTCGGCCTGAGAGTGAGATCATCCCATATTCATCCTTCTGTTTCTGACTTATTTCACTCAACATGATTTTTTCAAGGTCCATCCAAGATCGGCTGAAAACGGTGAAGTCACCATTTTTTACAGCTGAGTAGTATTCCATTGTGTATATATACCACAGCTTGCTCAGCCACTCATCTGTTGTTGGACACCTGGGTTGCTTCCAGGTTTTGGCTATTACAAATTGTGCTGCCAAGAACATATGTGTACACAGATCTTTTTGGATGGATGTGTTGGGTTCCTTAGGATATATCCCCAGGAGGGGAATTGCAGGGTCATAGGGTAGGTCCATTTCTAGCCTTCTGACAGTTCTCCAGACTGTTCTCCACAGAGGTTGGACCAATTGACATTCCCACCAGCAGTGCAGGAGGGTTCCTTTGACCCCACACCCTCTCCAGCATTTGCTGCTGTTACCTTTTCTGATGTGTGACATTCTCACAGGAGTGAAGTGATATCTCATTGTTGTCTTGATTTGCATTTCTCTGACAATCAGAGACTTGGAGCATTTTTTCATGTGTTTCTTGGCCTTTTGGATCTCTTCTGTGGTGAATATTCTGTCCAAGTCCTCCCCCCATTTTTGGATGGGGTTATTTGTTGTCTTGTTGTTGAGTCTGGTAAGCTCTTTATATATGTTGGTTATTAAACTCTTATCTGATGTATGGCATGTAAAGATCTTCTCCCATTCTGTGAGGGGTCTCTTGATTTGGGTAGTGGTTTCTTTTGCTGTGAAGAAGCTTTTTAATTTGATGTAGTCCCATAGGTTTATACTTGCCTTAGTCTTCCTTGTAATTGGATTCGTTTCATTGAAAATGTCTTTAAAATTTATGCGGAAAAAAGTTCTTCCAATATTTTCCTCTAAGTATCTGATAGTTTCTGGTCTAACATCCAAGTCCTTGATCCACTTGGAATTTACTTTTGTATTTGGTGAAATACAGTGATTCAGCTTCATTCTTCTGCATGTTTCAACCCATTGTTTCCAACACCATTTGTTGAAGAGACTCTGCTTTCCCCATGTAATAGTCTGGGCCCCTTTGTCAAAGATTAGATGTCCATAGGTGTGGGGCCTACAACAATATTTCTATTCTTTTCTTTTTTTGCCTCCAGGGTTTTTGCTGGGGCTTGGCGCCTGCACTACGAATCCACTGCTCCTGGAGGCCATTTTTTCCCCTTTTGTTGTCCTTGTTGTTTATCAGTGTTGTTGTTACTATTATTGTTGTCGTCGCTGTTGTACAGGACAGAGAGAAATGGAGAGAGGAGGGGAAGACAGAGAGGGGGAGAGAAAGATAGACACCTGCAGACCTGCTTCACCGCCTGTGAAGCGACTCCCCTGCAGGTGGGGAGCAGGTTGCTCCAACCAGGATTCTTCCGCCGGTTCTTGTGCTTTACTCCACCTGCGCTTAACCTGCTGCGCTACCTCCTGACTCCCTCTCTCTTTTTTTTAAAAATTTATTTATTTATTTATTTATGAGAAAGAAAAGATAGGAGGAGAGAGAAAGAACCAGACATCACTCTGGTACATATGCTGCTGGGGATCGAACTCGGGACCTCATGCTTGAGAATCCAGTGCTTTATCCACTGTGTCACCTCCCAGACCACTCTTTTTTAAAAAAATATTTATTTATTTATTTTCCATTTTGTTGCCCTTGTTTTTTAAAATTATTATTGTTGTAGTTACTGTTGTTGT